>NC_085141.1:272403537-272703537 GCF_024139115.2 Armigeres subalbatus
AATCTGGTCACTTGGCCGAAAATGCCATTCGGCAGAAAAGGCCTTTGTTCCAAAAAAGTCATTTGGTAGTACATGTAATTTTTTTCTAATTGGTATTTTTGTCAAAAATGCCGTTTAACCGAAACGATCATTTGGCAGAAAGTGCCAGTTGGCCGAAAATGTCATTTGGTCAAACGGGTCAAAAGATTGAAAGTGACGTTTGGTTAAACAGGTCATATGACCGAAAATATAATTTGGCAGAACGTGTCAAGCTGCCGAAACTACGTTTGGTTAAACAGCACACATGACCAAAAATGTCGTTCGGACAAACATTAAGCTAAAAATTTGTTTGCTGAAAAAGTCATTTGACCGAAAATGGCGTTTGGCAGAAATGCTCTTTAAATTTGGAAAAGAGAAAGGATAAGGAGGAAGTGAGAAGTGGAAAATTAAGAGAGAAAAAAAATCTACAGGATTTATTATTCTCCGGAGGAATTCCTGGAGGAATTTCCGGAGGAATTCCTGGAGAAACTTCCGGAGAAACTTCTCGAGGAATCCTGGAGGAACTTTCGCAGGAGTTCCTGGAGGAACTTCCGGAGGAATTCCTGGAGAAACTTCCGGAGGAAATCCTGGTTGAACTTCCGGAGGAATTCTTGGCAGAACTTCCGGAGGAATTCTTGGCGGAACTTCCGGAGGAATTCTTAGTAAAAGTTCCGGAGGAATTGCTAGTGGAAGTTCCGGAGGAATTCCTAGTGGAAGTTCCGGAGGAATTCCTAGTGGAAGTTCCGGAGGAATTCCTAGTGGAAGTTCCGGAGGAATTCCTTGTGGAACTTCCGGAGGAATTCCTTGTGGAACTTCCGGAGGAATTCCTTGTGGAACTTCCGGAGGAATTCCTTGTGGAACTTCCGGAGGAATTCCTTGTGGAACTTCCGGAGGAATTCCTTGTGGAACTTCCGGAGAAATTCCTTGTGGAACTTCCGGAGGAGTTCCTAGTGGAACTTCCGGAGGAACCCCTAGTGGAACTTCCGGAGGAATTCCTGGCGGAACTTCCGGAGGAATTCCTGGCGGAACTTCCGGAGGAATTTCCTGGCGGAACTTCCGGAGGAATTCCTGGCGGAACTTCCGGAGGAATTCCTGGCGGAACTTCCGGAGGAATTCCTGGCGGAACTTCCGGAGGAATTCCTGGCGGAACTTCCGGAGGACTTCCTTGTGGAGCTTCCGGAGAAATTCCTTGTGGAACTTCCGGAGGAATTCTTAGTGGAACTTCCAGAGAAATTCCTGGCGGAACTTCCGAAGGAATTCCTGGCGGAAGAATTCCAGGCGGGACTTCCGGAGGAATTCCTGGCGGAACTTCCGGAGGAATTCCTAGCGGAACTTCCGGAGGAATTCCTGGCGGAACATCCGGAAGAATTCCTGGCGGAACTTCCGGAGGAATTCCTGGCGGAACTTCCGGAGGAATTCCTGGCGGAACTTCCGGAGGAATTCCTGGCGGAACTTCCGGAAGAATTCCTAGCGGAACTTCCGGAGGAATTCCTGGCGGAACTTCCGGAGGAATTCCTGGCGGAACTTCCGGAGGAATTCCTGGCGGAACTTCCGGAGGAATTCCTGGCGGAACTTCCGGAGGAATTCCTAGCGGAACTTCCGGAGGAATTCCTGGCGGAACATCCGGAAGATTTCCTGGCGGAACATCCGGAAGATTTCCTGGCGGAACTTCCGGAGGAATTACTGGCGGAACTTCCGGAGGAATTCCTGGCGGAACTTCCGGAGGAATTCCTGGCGGAACTTCTGGAGGAATTCCTGGCGGAACTTCCGGAGAAATTCCTGGCGAAACTTCCGGAGGAATTCCTGGCGGAACTTCCGGAGGAATTCCTGGCGGAACTTCCGGAGGAATTCCTGGCGGAACTTCCGGAGGAATTCCTGGCGGAACTTCCGGAGGAATTCCTGGCGGAACTTCCGGAGGAATTCCTGGCGGAACTTCCGGAGGAACTCTTGGCTGAACTTCCGGAGGAATTCCTGGCGGAACTTCCGGAGGAATTCCTGGCGGAACTTCCGGAGGAATTTCTGGCGGAACCTCCGGAGGAATTCCTGGCGGAACTTCCGGAGGAATTCCTGGCGGAACTTCCGGAGGAATTCCTGGCGGAACTTCCGGAGGAATTCCTGGCGGAACTTCCGGAGGAATTCCTGGCGGAACTTCCGGAGGAATTCCTGGCGGAACTTCCGGAGGAATTCCTGGCGGAACTTCCGGAGGAATTCCTGGCGGAACTTCTGGAGGAATTCCTGGCGGAACTTCCGGAGGAATTCCTGGCGGAACTTTCGGAGGAATTCCTGGCGGAACTTCCGGAGGAATTCCTGGCGGAACTTCCGGAGGAATTCCTGGCGGAACTTCCCGTTGGAATTCCTGGTGGAACTTCCGGAGGAATTCCTGGCGGAACTTCCGGCGGAATTCTATGGAACTTCCGAGGAATTCTATGGAACTTTCGGAGGAATTCCTGGCGGAACTTCCGGAGGAATTCCTGGCGGAACTTCCGGAGGAATTCCTGGCGGAACTTCCGGAGGAATTCCTGGCGGAACTTCCGGAGGAATTCCTGGCGGAACTTCCGGAGGAATTCCTGGCGGAACTTCCGGAGGAATTCCTGGCGGAACTTCCGGAGGAATTCCTGGCGGAACTTCCGGAGGAATTCCTGGCGGAACTTCCAGAGGAATTCCTGGCGGAACTTCCGGAGGAATTCCTGGCGTTACTTTGGGAAGAATTCCTGGCGAAAGTTCCGGAGCAAATCCTGACGGAACTTGCGGAAGTATTGCTGGCGGAACGTACGGAGAAATTCCTGGCAAAACGTCCGGAGGTATTCTTGGCGGAACTTCCGGAGGAATTCCTGGCGGAACTTGCTAAAGAATTCCTGGCGAAAGTTCCGGAGGAATTCCTGGCGGAACTTCCGAGGAATTCTGGCGGAACTTCCGGAGGAATTCCTGGCGGAACTTCCGGAGCAATTCCTGCCGGAACTTCCGGAGGAATTCCTGGCGGAACTTCCGGAGGAATTCCTGGCGGAACTTCCGGAGGAATTCCTGGCGGAACTTCCGGAGGAATTCCTGGCGGAACTTCCGGAGGAATTCCTGGCGGAACTTCCGGAGGAATTCCTGGCGGAACTTCCGGAGGAATTCCTGGCGGAACTTCCGGAGGAATTCCTGGCGGAACTTCCGGAGGAATTCCTGGCGGAACTTCCGGAGGAATTCCTGGCGGAACTTCCGGAGGAATTCCTGGCGGAACTTCCGGAGGAATTCCTGGCGGAACTTCCGGAGGAATTCCTGGCGGAACTTCCGGAGGAATTCCTGGCGGAACTTCCGGAGGAATTCCAGATGGAACTTTCGGAGGAATTCCTAGTGGAACTTCCGGAGGAATTCCTAGCGGAACTTCCAGAGGAATTCCTAGCGGAACTTCCGGAGGAATTCCTAGCGGAACTTCCGGAGGAACATCCAGCGGAACTTCCGGAGGAACAACCAGCGGAACTTCCGGAGGAATTCCTAGCGGAACTTCCGGAGGAATTCCTAGCGGAACTTCCGGAGGAATTCCTAGCGGAACTTCCGGAGGAATTCCTGGCGGAACTTCCGGAGGAATTCCTGGCGGAACTTCCGGAGGAATTCCTGGCGGAACTTCCGGAGGAATTCCTGGCGGAACTTCCGGGGGAATTCCCGGCGGAACTTCCGGGGGAATTCTTGGCGGAACTTTCAGGGAATCTCTGGCGGAACTTCCGGAGGAATCCCTGGCGAAGGAACTAGTAATTCCTGGCAGAACTTCGGGTGTAATTCCTGGCAGAACTTCCGGGGGAATTCCTGGCGGAATTTCCGGAGGAATTCCTGGCGGAACTTCCAGAGGAACTCCTGGCGGAGCTTCCGGAGGAATACCTGGCAGAACTTCAGAAGGAATTCCTGGCGGAACTTCCAGCAGAATTCCTTGCGGAACTTCCGGAGGAGTTCCTACGGAACGTCCTGAGGAATTCCTAGCGGAACTTCCAGAGGAATTCTTGGTGGAGTTTCCGCCGAAGGAACTTCCCGAGGAACTCTTGGCGGAATTTCAGAAGGAATTCCTAGAGGTACTTCCGGACGAATTCCTAGAGGACCTTCCGGACGAATTCCTGGAGGCATTCCGGACGAACTCCTAGAGGAGCTTCCGGACGAATTCCGAGAGGAACATCCTAGGAATGAATAACAAAATAGCTCGCGGAACTTCCGGAGCAATCCTGGCGGAGCTTCCGGAGGAATTCCTGGCGAAACTTCCGAAGCAATTCCTGGCGAAACTTCCGAAGCAATTCCTGGCGAAGCTTCCGGATGAATTCCTAGTGTAACTTCTGGAGGAGTTCCTGGCGGAGCTTCCGGAGGAATTCCTGGCGGAGCTTCCGGAGGAATTCCTTGCGGAACTTCCAGAGCAATTCCTGGCAGAGCTTCCGGAGCTTCTGAAGGAATTCTTTGAGGAACTTTCGGAGCAATTCCTGGTGGAGGAATTCCTAGTGGAACTTCCGGAAGAGTTCCTGGTGGAACTTCCGGAAGAATTCCTAGAGGATCTTCCGACAACTTCCAGAGGAATTGTTAGAGAAATTTCAATTCCTGGCGGAACTTCCGAAGCAATTCCTGACGGAACTTACGGAGCAATTCCTCGCGGAGTTTCCGGAGGAACTGTTGGCGGAACTTCAGGAGGAATTCCTAGAGGAACTTCCCATGAATATAACAAAATATATAACAAAATAAATCGGATAAGAAATTCACATATATCGCCTCCACTTCTGTAGGCATAAGGTATTTTCGCAACTGATACCTATGCGATGAAATTTGTGCACATAGGCATCGCATAACAGAAAAAAAAATCAGTTCTACATGCATTATGGTTGTCTGGTAAGTAAGAAGTTTCATTTTTCATTTTTCGAAAAACTCCTCACATCTCATATCCAATTTCTTACCCTTCACTGCACATCATTTCACACTTTTTGCATTAACTATTGGTGGTCCAGACGACATTTACGGCCATATGACCCGTGTAGTTAATGACATTTAGGGTCGTATGAACCGTTCGACCAAACAACATGTTCTGCTATGTGATCTGATCGGGCAAACAACCCATTCGATCGAATGACATTTTCGGCCAAACGGCTTTTATTCTGTCAAACATCCATTTCGGCCAAACAACATTTTCGGTGAAATGACCAGTTGGGCCGTATGTCCCTTCCGGTCGTACATTGGGTTCGACCAAATGACATTTCCGGACAAACCGTTTTCGGCCTGATAACAATGGCTTTAAGCTAAACGACCCATTCCCTCATTTTAGCGTGTGTTTACTTTACCTGTGTGTTTGGTTCTGAATTATGTGCATTAAGCGGTGTATTTTTGTTAGATTTCGCAAATATTATCAGAGCTGCTTTCAATCTTACCGATGCCATAATTTACCCTTTACAATGTCAATGTTACAAACATCTCAAAATTGAAAATCAGCCAAGGCAGAGTAATTGCTTTTTGGGACGTCTTTTAGGGAAAATTTACATTTACTAATGGACTACTAGTGGAAACACAGGATTTACTGCACATTTAATTGATTTTTCTCCAGTACTGTGATTGCTGGTTCACACAAATTGTACAAAATTGAACGACATCATCTTGACACTCCACCATTAGCATAACCCTCGTCAAGCCACTCACCTAAAAGTTGACCCACTTCCGTCCTCATTCTGCTATCATCGCGATTACAAAACAACCCTCACCATGTATGCTGGCACTTATTCCGCATCGATTGCCTTCGCAATCATCTTCATTTCAACATCGGTTATCTTTGGAATCCTCTACGATACACGCTAAAAATGAACTACTCAAAATTGAGTCGAAACCGGCTCATTTTCATTAAAAACGGGACAACTCAAAATTTGAGTAAAAGATACTACTTCAATAAAATGATGATTGCACTTAAACTATGAGTCTGTTTGTCGTAAAATGCACTTAGATAGATAGATAAACTTGATTCGCATCTGTCGTATTAAAAATTGATGGAAGGCCAAGCTTAACTTTCGCGAAATCATCATTTTATTGAAGTAGTATCTTTTACTCAAATTTTGAGTTGTCCCGTTTTTAATGAAAATGAGTCGGATTCGACTCAATTTTGAGTAGTTCATTTTTAGCGTGTAACTCCACTCAACGAAATCGGCTTCTTAAAGCTAACTCTCGCTTCATACAGCAGCATCCTTACGTTGTTGTTGTTGTTGTTGTTGGCCACCAATGATACGTCTAGGAAATACACCCATTATAGGCGCAATGCTGCATCATCGGTGCTGCGACTGCGACGATGATGCCAGTAGGGGAGAATGGTCCAAAATGCACCCCTGGGGCAAAATGGCCTCCCTCATAAAATCACTCATATAATCAGTTGTAGTACATTTCTGAACAAATATTACCATTACAATTCATAATTAGTTATCCATCATTGAGCTTCATTGGAAAAATCTAGCAAAATCCCTTCATATTCACTCAAATTTACCGATTTGCTATTCTTCAACCACATCCGTAAGATTGTAGTTCAATCCATTAATAAAATACAAACAACCATGCGTTCACCATCATTTTACATGCAATTGAGTCATTTTAGACCACCATTCGGGCGTTTTGCCCCAGGCCTATTTTTAAAACATTTTTTAAATGCGTTAGAAAGTCATGAAAACCTTATTGTTTTGAATAGGAGATCATTGTGGAATGTAGCTGGGTTTGTAAATTTTGCATCTATACGTTGAAATGGTTGGGTATTTTTGTTTATATTGGCGAAAACATCGAAAAACCTTAAGGAGTGCATTTTGGACCGTTCTCCCCTAGCTACTATTTCGGGATCATCTACTCGGCTTCCGCCTTGGGAAGAGGAACGAAAATTCGAAAATGCAATTTATCGCCCAATTTCCATCGCGTCCAATTCAGAGTGCGACCGAATGAAGGAGCTGCAGATTGACGCAAATCTCGTGATGATGTTGCTTTACCAAGCCTACGAGTGGATGGGACGATAGGGTCTTAGATATGTTTACGTTGGCTAATGTTAATCAAATCTTCGTTCGGATGATAACGATTTCACTTGAATTTTTACTTCCCCAAATATGAAAGGAAATTCATCAGAAGTAGGTAGGCTGGATTACGTAACGAATCGGAGAACCCGTGATTTGTAATTCAATTTCCTTAATATGCAAGAAAAATATTTTGGAATTAGTTTATTTTTTTAAGGAGGGTAGTAGTGCCATTAACCATTTGATTATTTAAAGCATTTCAACGGAAACACTTATCGGAATATTGTAACATCCCTAATTAAAATTTGCTCAGTCAAACAATGCCATCTTGTCAGGACTTCACATGGCCTGATGCAATTACACCTAATCTTTCATTTGCATTCGCATATTTCAAAAGCATTAAATCCATTCCAATCCAGTCTAATATCAGATATACCTCGCTTCCAGTACTATTGGAATTTAAAGCGCCCTCCCCCGAAGCCACTATATCACATGTCAAAGCCCAAAAATGGGTACTTCCCAGTAGGACACTTCATCATATTTGTTATCACCGGATTAGAGATTAGGCAGGCAAATGTGGTCTTTCTGGGGGGAGCGGGAAGGTTGGATACAGTTCATTGTTGTTGTTCAACGTACGAACAAAAGCGAGAAAAAATCTGAAAAAAAATATTTCCAACCGCGTCGAACCCCAAATATGAGGACCATCATCAAAAGAAATAAATCACATGTTCTCAAATGGGTTTGCCCAACTTTGGCACTGCTGGTTGCGTGATACGGTGCGTCCCACCCTCTTCCCTGATACGGAGGGTGTGGTCGGGGTTGGCATTATAAATATCCACTGGCAACCCAAAACTAGAGAGACTCTAAAAGTTGAGAGATGTGGCATGGCCCGTATGCATCATGACTTAAATTGTGTTGTGTTTGTTGTGTTTAATCATGAGCCGCTTCAATCGGCCTTGATAAGGTTGAATTCGAAAATTGATAGAACAAAAAGAACGTTTCTTCTTAATATTGTGGAACTAAAACCCAGCAGAACTGAGTTCCTTGCCTAAATCAACCATATCTAAAAAACATTTCTTTAACATCGGGTATCTTCATCATAAGCCAGCTCCGAATTATCGCAACGGGGAACTGATTTGCGTAGTCCACATTTTGGTGCTGACAAATAAAGTGAGCAACAGTCCCCCATAAAGCAATTCACATTCAGTTTTCTCCGTTTCTCGGGTCGTCCATTAGGCCGAACCTGAACCGGACGGTGGAAGATTATCAAATGTTTGGCAGGAAAAATATGACGCGTGTCGCGGCAGGGTCTGCTGCGGTCCAACCCTAATAAAAACCCAATTTGCATACACTTCCACTGTGGGAGCATCGCGAGGAGTAGTCGTGACCTACAAGCGCTAGGAATGGTATCATCGACGACGTTTCTGACCGCAGCCGGTCGCTGTCGTCGTCGTCGTCGGATTTACGGTACCATTTCGAGCTCAGGTGTTTGCACCATCGATCGTCAGTCTCTGCCTTCTGGTTCTTGTAGACGCGGTCCATTTTGGGCCAGACGCAATATTTTATCACGCTTAATTTTGACTTATATGATCATTACAGGCGGTCGGTGGCAGTCTACCGCGCGTTTAGTTTGATGTGGTGGCGGGGAACTGGCGAGCCAGATGGAATAAATTTGTTCTCCATTTATGTTCGGATGGAAAAGGTTCGTTACATTATCTAACATCATTTTTATTTCTCTTCTGCAGGTACGTTGGATCAACACTTTATCTTGAATGTGGTGAAACAGAGATCTAAAAATGGTAAGAGTTTAATAACTTGAGGGCAGTGAGCTCTTCTCTACTCGATATTAAAAAGAAACTATCTATAAGAGAGGAAACATATTTAAATGTATGTTGTAACTATTCTGAGTCGATATCAATCACGAGTGGTTGACGAAGGCGGTTGTGTGTCGTTGCGCTCCGCAAGTATTTAATTTTATTTTTTTTCTCGTCGTGTAGCCACTCGTATCGCGGCGTCTTAACAATTTTTAAACATTTAAACTTGACGTGATAAATATTTTTTATTTTACATACCCGCGCGTTCTCCTCGCGTTCAACGCCGTGCTTATCTTTTAAATATTTTGACCTGACCCGCGCGCATTTCGCGTTTAATTGTGCCATGAAGTGTGGAATAAGAAATTGTGCGCAAAGTGACAATCACTTTTTATGGCGCTGTTATGGATCCTGCAAACGCACCTTTCATGCAGCATGCATAGGCGTCCAAAGGAATCACGAAGAAGTGCTACGCACTTTTATGCTGCCTCTCTGTAATGATTGCCAAGAAAAGTTCGCGCAAGAACTTAATCTAAATAAATTATCAATGTCTCTGAAAAACATTTCGGAGAACATTGAACACACATTAGTGGCAAATCATAAGGTGCTCACAAATTTTGAGACCTTAAACAACACACACGATGAGGCGATTGCTCACGTCGAAACAATGCTTAATAACATTGAGCGGGGCGTCATCAATGTCACCAACAACAACAGAGCATACGCTACAGAAATTAAAAACAAGCTATCAGCATTTTTGGACACACCTCCTCCGGACGACCTCATAGTAGAAAAGGCGGTTAAATCAGCTACAGCAGCAGCAGTGGAGGCGATGGAAACAACAACAATTTCAATGGGCCTTATTCCACAACTAATAAATGACCTCAAAAGCGACCTGGTGCCATCTTCCCTAGTCCTCACTGAATCAAAAAAATTGGATGAATTATGTGAAACATGTTTCTGCTGCTGTTTCCAACTTAAGTAACAGTGCAGAAATAAATTCACCTCCTTTACACAACACTTTGGCAGACGAGCTATATGACGTTTCGACTACTGAGCTGTCTCCACATCAACAAGAACTGCATCAACACCAACAACATCAACAACAAGAACAGCAACAACAATCTTTCCAAGACTCCAATGAACGGCAAAAGGCATCAGAACATCTACAACATCAACAAAATCGACAATCCCAGCAAGACGTGACCAATAATGCAATCATGGACCTGTTTGCTGAGCGTCGAGCCAATTCTCTAAATTGAGCAACGAAGCTCAATCGAAAAGACCTTACCTCCGCTGGTTGGCGAATGCTGGGAAATAAATGGTATTGAGGCCAGACTGGTCGACATACGACAAGAAGCTGAATAGGCAAAACCTCCAAGAAAAGCAGTTGATAAGGCTAGACAACGAAGGAAACGAAGAAAACAACAATCCGTTCGTATTAGCAACAAACCACCTGCAACTTTCAAAGATCATACTCAAGGACACATGGGTAAAGACAAGGAACTACTTGCTATTGCTAAAGTTAAATTTGCTGGTCCACCCTCTATCACCGACCATCCTATCCCTGGTCTATCGGTCCCAAAACTAATTAATTTTAGAAAGGGTGAAACTATCAACCCATATCGAGCAGAACCACCTATTCAAAAAGAACAACATCAACCAGAAAACTATCAACAGTCACAAAGGCAACAACAACAGCAACAGCCAGCACAACTTTCTTGCAGCAGTGAAAGCCGACTTCAAATGGATATCGAGCACCCTCCTCTGCTGGACCCAATGCGACCACCTATAGTAAGACTCACAGAGCAATCTGCGTCTGGTGATCGACGTTTTTTAAAAGCACGACTACGGGACCCAAAAATTATGGACATTGTGCGTATGTTCCTGTCATACTTGCATGACCAGCCACCTACAGTATGCATTCGTGGAACCACCAAAACCAGCGCCACTGCAATGCTAGCATCTGAAGGACTACCAACAGACTTACAACTATTGCGTCAAATTTTCCTGGATGTACACGAGGATCTAGGAATATCTCGCAACGACGCCTTGGCAGACCTTCAATCACACCGTTCGTTCCTTTCCAGTGAACGCACTCAACAACTTCAACGCACTAGGGAGGCCGCATATAAATTCTACAGCCCACCAAATTTTCATCGGCAATGACGCACTCTCCGGAAGTAACATTAACAAGTGAAGATAACACGCTACATGAAACATCAGAAGAGGTAAATATTTCGTCGACCGTCATACTTCCAAAAACTTCTTCGCAGAAACAGAATTCGACTGAAGTTCTAATTTATTGTCAGAATTTCAATCGAATGAAAAGCCCAGCCAAATGAAGGATATATTTAAAAATTTATTAAGCTCATCCTTTTCGATTATTCTGGCAACTGAAACAAGCTGGGATGAAAGCGTTAGGAGTGAAGAAATTTTTGGAAGTAACTTTAATGTATTTAGAGATGACAGGAGTTTTCTAACGTCTCAGAAAAAGTCCGGTGGTGGTGTTCTAATAGCTATTTCAGCAAACTTTAATTCAGAAATCATCACAACAAATAAATTCAATGAATTTGAGCATGTCTGGGTAAAAACCCAAATAGCTGGAGAAATGCATATATTCGCATCGGTATATTTCCCACCTAATCATGCTTGTAAGCACAACTATGAATCTTTTTTTGAGTGCGCTGAACAAATACTATCAGAACATCCCCCGGAGGTTAAAGTTCACATCTATGGGGACTTTAACCAACGCAATGCTGACTTTATTCTAGACTCAGAAAACGAATGTATCCTACTGCCAGTCGTTGGGGATAACGAAACTTTGCAATTAATTTTTGACAAGTCTGCAAGTTTAGGATTAAACCAAATTAATCATATAAAAAACAATCAAAATTGCTATTTGGACCTCTTGCTGACAAATATCTATGAAGATTTCTGTGTAACAGAATCTATCAATCCATTGTGGAAAAATGAAGCGTTCCACACTGCAATCGAATACTCGTTATTCATTCATGAAGAACAAAGACCCAACGATTGTGAGTATGAGGATGTCTTTGAATACAATTTAGCGAACTATGAAAATATTCGAGGTAGGTTAAGTAGTGTAAACTGGCAAATAGTTTTAAGAAATGAAGAAAATGTCGAAGCATCTGTTAACATTTTTTCCGAGTATTATCTGACATAATCTCGCAAGAAACTCCACTAAAACGAAAACGACGTCATAACAATAATAAAGACCCAATTTGGTATAACCGGCAAATCAAGAATTTAAGAAATCGCAAGCAAAAAGCACACAAAATTTACAAAAGTCATAACAGTAATGAAAATTTAGTATATTACTTGGACGTATGCGATCAATTGAATTACGCTATCAGCAACGCATTGGAAGATTACAATTCAAAAACTGAGAGCGAAATAAAGTCCTGTCCAAAGAACTTCTTTAATTACGTAAAAACAAAACTGAAATCTAATAACTTTCCATCAATTATGCATCTAGACGAAAACGCGGGGGATAGCTCGGAACAGAACTGCAATCTTTTTGCAGATTTTTTCCAGGAAACCTATTCTACATTTTCTGAAAATGATCGTGACCGCGACTATTTTGCATTTTTTCCAGAGTTTTCAAATGATATTGGAGTGAATCAACTTCATGTCCATGACATTTTGCAGGCCCTACGTAATTTAGATGCTTCGAAAGGTCCTGGTCCTGATGGAATCCCTCCTATATTTATGAAAACCCTAGCAGTAGAACTAACCACTCCATTATTTTGGCTATTTAATATGTCACTAGAATCAGGAAAATTCCCAAATATATGGAAAAACTCATTTTGATACCCATTTTCAAATCTGGAAAAAATCAGACATACGTAATTATCGTGGAATAGCCATTATCTCTTGCATTCCAAAACTTTTTGAGGCCATAGTAAACGAAAATTATTCAAACAAGTAAAAACCGAATAACAGACGCACAGCATGGCTTCTGTACAGGGCGTTCAAGTTCAACTGATCTTCGTGAATTTGTTGACTATACCCTGAATGCAATGCATAAAGGAAACCATGTAGAAGCTCTTTATACTGACTTCAGTAAAGCATTTGATCGCATAGATATACCCATGCTTCTATTCAAATTGAAAAAACTGAATTGAGCTGACTACTCATATGGCTTGAATCCTACTTAACTGATCGCCAATTGATTATAAAATTTAACAACAATAGATCAAAACCCATTCAAGCCACTTCCGGTGTCCCCAGGGCTCTCATTTGGGGCCTCTATTATTCATAATATATGTAAACGACATTTCCTTCATTCTTGACAAACTTAAAGTGTTAATCTATGCAGATGACATGAAGCTCTTTTTAGAGATAGAATAAAATGACCTCCACATATTCCCGAACGAAATATGCACATTCTACGAATGGTGCAATAAAAGCCTATTGCAACTGAATGTAAAAAAATGTAACCTTATATCATTCAGCAGAAACAGCATCAAATCTCTCAATTACATTAGGAAACCAGGTTGTAGAGAAGTGCGATAGAGTTAGGGATTTAGGAATTATCTTAGACTCCAAACTAACATTCATCGACCATTACAACACCATTATTCATAAAGCAAATAATATGATGGGTTTTATAAAACGTTTCTGCTATAACTTTCATGACCCATACACAATTAAAACATTATATATTGCTTATGTAAGGTCGATACTGGAATATTGCAGCATTGTATGGTCTCCATTTTCAATAGCACACGAAGAAAGATTAGAATCAGTACAAAACAATTCCTATTATTTGCTCTTCGTAAATTAGGTTGGACAACATTCCCACTTCCATCATATGAGGCACGCTGCAAGCTTATAAACATTCAATCTTTGAAAGAGCGTCGTGAAACTGCAATGGTTTCATTTATTAACGATATAGTTTCGCAGCGTATTGATTCAACAAACATTTTATCGAAATTAAATTTCTACATACCATCTCGACAACTGCGTCATCGACATACATTTTTAATTAATCACTGCCGTACAAATTATGCAAAATTCGGACCTCTCAATCAGATGATGGCTATCTATAATCAACACTGCGAAACTATTGACTTTACAATGTCTCGGCAGAACCTAAAAAAATATTTTGTCACAATTCGAAACCTACACATCTAAATTTACATTAAATCGCAAAATTAAACACTACTTAACCAAACTATTTTTATTTTTATACACTATAATACCGTATTTATAGCATTAAGAAAATAAAGAAAAACATGTATATTGTATATGTACTAGTCTACGTCGGTTGACGAAATAAATAAATAAATAAATAAATAAAAAAAAGTATCCAAGACATGCATAAGGTGGGGGAATATTACCTGTTATTATACAGTAATACAGATCTGATAGATAAAATGTTTATAATATTCGAAAACAATTTGAAAGGTATTTTTGAACATCTTTAATGGGAATCCTGACGGCTTTTAAAACTTGCGTCAGGAGTTAAATACTTAATTTATAAGACATTTTTTTCTTTTTCAGCCCCTTCTCTTAAGATTGTTTTCATTTAAAATATTCTTATAGAGGTATATGGAATGTAAGAAAATACACCTGGTTATTTTTTTACACGGTTGGGTTTTAGTCGATTATGACCTTCAGCGTCAATGAAGCTATGAGTTCACCCCACGAATAAATTCACAAAAAATCAAAGAAAATTCAAGTGGTATTACAAAAGCTGTGAAAGTTCAGGTTAGCCGAGAAACTAAGAAATAGCAACCGTGTAAAAAAAATTGAGTGTAACAGAACCCTTCTCCCCCATAAATCTTTACGTAGTTATTGTTTTAGGCCATTAGGTAACTAATCTGATCATGTAATTTTATCCTGCCACTCACTCATGTGTCCTGAGCACCCCAAGGGGTACATAGGACCAACGTAAAATATCTCCATCCTGGGCGGCTGCTTACTTTAACTTTATCCTAGTTTCAGGTCAGATCCCTGTCGACTTGCTTTGTTTCTTTGTTGACGCTACGTCACCGCGAATCACGACGGCCTTTTGCAGTTGAAGAGGAGTAGTGGGCTCTAAATTTCAGGATGACTGGAAGCGATTGGCCCAGGATCGAGTCTAGGGGAAGAGGATACTCCATTCGGCGTAGGTTCATCAAGGAGCTGTAGCCCATCAAGATCAAGAAAGGACACACAATTTAATCTTAAGCACCGCACTCCATCGTCGTTGTCATCAGAGGCCAAATTGCAATGCAACGCAATATAAACAGGGGCTCACCTGCCGGGGGAGAGTTATATTTTTACTGACGACCACACTAGCAATTCGGATAAACTTTTTACTGAACTGACCAACGGTTCTGACGGCTTACTAATTCAATTTATTTTCACATGTTCACTTCACCACTTTACGGTCACTCCTCACGGAATCCAATTTTCAAAGTACTCGCGTTTTCAAGCGCACACCATTCGATACGGAAGTAACGTACAACCGTCATTTTTATTATTCATGCATGCTGCGACGCAGCAAAGCTGAAACAATAAAAATGACAGTTGTGCGTTGCTTCCGTATCAAATAGTGTGCCCTTGAAAACGCGAGTACTTTGAAAATTGGATTCCGTCAGGAGTGACCTTACTAAAGCAAAATTTGAAGGACCTCGTTGCCTAGCAACCTACTTTGCTTTCATGATTGCTTCGATGTCTATGATGGTCTATGATTTTTTCGGCTCGGCTTGACACACACACATGTATCTGTTTCTCCCTCCCAGGTTGCTATGATTGGTTTTTGCTCATAACAGATAGCGACTGAATTTTGGGAGCGGAAGTGGGACTGGGTCGGCTACACCTTACGTAGGGGTGGAAACGAAATCTGTAAACACGCATTAGACTGGAACCCAGCTGGACATCGCGGCAGACTCAGAGCCTCGTGGCGGCGCAGCCTCAATAAAAAAAATATGAGAAGTCGACCAAAATTTAACTTGGCTACAGGATAAAGCGATATATGGACATCGCTCAGGGTCAGGACGGAGATCGTTCAAATCTGGTTTTGTGGTTCAAATACCCATAAGCGAGTGAGTAAACCAACACGTACGTGAATTAAACATGTCTGTGAGAGCTGCTTGTAGAAGCTACTCTTGACCTGAATTCAGAACTGATTCAAACTGCGTGTGGAGAATAGTTTTGAATCTCTAAGATACATTTTCTCAAAAGCCCGCTTCAGATTTCTCATTTTCAAATTCAAAAGAATTCCTCATGAGAATTTGTAAAAAAATACGTCCCATAAAAATTAAGAAGAGTTGGTCAGAAAATAAAAAAAAATCGCTATGTAGATCAAAGTAATTTCCCGTGCAAACTCCATTAGAAGTTTATAGGTTTTACTAGTACTTACTTGATGGGCTACAGCTCTTACGTACGCCGAATGGAGTATCCTTCTCCACTGGACTTGATCCTGGGCCAATCGCTTCCAGTCGCCCTGAACATTGAGCGCCCTCAGCTCCTCTTCAACTGCAAAAAGCCATCGTGTACGCGGCCTTCCACAAAGCCTGCGGCCTCTTCCGGGTTCTCTACTAAATATTATCTTCGCTTGAAGTTCTTCCGACATTTTCGACATAATATAGGGCAGAACTTCATAAAGCTGTTCACTGCCATGTTTGAAAAGTTCAGCCGGGAGCTGGTCCTTCCCCGCAGCCTTATTGTTTTTCAGCTCTTGAATAGCTTTTTTTTAACCTCATCTACTGTAGGAAACTAGTATTAATTGCCAAACAATTTGATTCACAGTAGGCTGTAGTTTCGAAAAATTGAATCAGTTTCTCTTTCGTTCTTCATAATTTTTTACGTTTACTGGCCTTGTTATTTTCTAATTTCTTTGCAGCGAGAGAGAGAGACATAGCAGTCCGTAGAGTGCCCTATAGGACACTGCACGCGCGGGTTGCTAAGGAATGTTCTTCCAAGTTTTTGACATTTACTGACCTTGTTGTTTACGTTTCAGCGTTGTCAGCTATGTTGGAGGAAAAGTTCAAGTGCAAAACGTATCTCTCGTCCAATTCCTGTGGAGTGCAATTAAAGCTGTAAATTTCCCATAATTATCATTAAAAAAATTCTGTTGATCTACTGATACCTTCACTATTGGTACCGTTATACTATGTACGCACTACAGCCTGAATAACATGTTATCGCCAAAGAAAACTCATCACGATGGCCGAATAACATGTTACAAAGCCCTAGTGTTCAGAATTCTTCTGAAACATTACTAAATAATATTTCCACACTGAGCCTTGTACTGCTAACAATTCTTTTGCATTTTTAAGACTTTAAAATCCCTGTGTAACAATACGAGGGAACATTTTCGTTGCTGTTGCTGACAGCACATTCTTCATGATTTTTCCACGAATAAGGATCTGATATGTATCTTATCAGCAATTGATTGCCTAATCTCGGATCTACCTCGCATGCTCTGAGAGAGTCTATAAGAAATTATATTCCCGTTTTTTAGTTCAAGTCATGTAATGCGATAGCTCTTTTCTCTTTATTTCTAATGACTTGAGTTGTAGTGGTTCACAAAAAAGCGTCATTCGGTAATTTTCTAAAAAGTGTCATTCCTCATGACTTTGGTCTTTCTAGTCACTTGTCATAAGACGAGTTTGTACAATCCCATTTAATTCCACCACTTAATTGTACTTTGACAGATACGTATTTCGACCTCAACAGTAAGGTCGTCTTCAGTATCTCGTACTTGACTCGAGTTCTTTCTAGTGTTAACCTCATTATTAACTTATTAACCTTATCCTCCTTTCATACTTTTTGGGTACTTAAAAATGACTTTAAAAAATCAGAACTTCTTTGATTTTTAACCGATTTTGGCGATTCACCTACCAAACAAGCCGCTTAGTTGTCTAGTTTTCAAACCAGGGAAGAAAAATGATATTGGTCACCTGGTTCCGGAAAAATTCCGGGGTCGGATGGGGTACCTTTTTTTCTCAAATCTAATGACCTTGCTTAAAGTCCTAAAACTAATTTTTTGGTGTTTGCTACTTCATGAAATCACGAGACATGTTCAATAGTGCCTCTTCCAAGGTTCTTTGGTGGGTTTGGACAGGTTCTGCGGCATTCCGGAAACCTGGTTTCCCGGGGAAGTGGCCACTTTTTGAAGTGATCTGAAACCCATCTTGCGACGTCTCAAACTTCATGATTTCGCGAAACGAGCTCAATAGAATGTATTTAGAGTTACTTGAGTGGTGTTGACCAGGTTTCGTGGCATTCCGGGAATCTGGGAAGTGGCCACTTTTTTATGAGATCTGAAACCCATTTTCCGACGTCTTAAACTTCATGATTCCGTGATTCCGAGCTCAGTAGAGTCTCATTTGAGGTACCTGAGTGGTGCTGGTCAGGCTCCGCGGCATTCCGAGGATCTGGTTCCCCCGGGGAAGTGGCAACCCATGATCTGAAACCCATCTTGCGTCGGCAGCCGAATCTTGTTTTTCGCAACATCCCATAAAAAACACATAAAATGGCAAACTTAACTATGTGTATCAAAATTGAACATCTTTTCCAAAAAAAAGTAAAAATCTGACTTCCCTCACAAGTCATCAATCACAAAAACTATTCCTGGAAGAATTTAGGGAGGAATTCTTGAAGGAACTTTTCGTAGAAATTCCATTCTGTAGAAATTTATGGAGGAACTTCCGGAGGAATTCCTGGAGGAACTTCTGGAAGAATTCCCAAAGAAACTTCCAGAAGAATTCCTAAAGAAACTTCCGGAGGAGCTACCGAAGGAATTTCAGGAGGAATTCCTAGAGTAACTCAGTTTTCGGAGTGGCTTTCAGTCGTAAATAATAGCGTTGACAATTTTATTTCATCGCCGACGTTTCGATCTGGGTATGGGATATAATCACCCATCCTCTGGCTGCAAAAGACGTTGGCGTGGCCCCGGGCCCTACAAGTCTTATGTACCAACACCAACCTCTTTTGTACATTTTGGGACCCCCGCAAACTGTCGGCCCCGGGGCCCCCTTCCGACTAAATCCGGCCCTGGTTTAAATTCATCCACCTCCTGGAGTATTCCTGGATGAATTTTCGGAGGAATTCTTGGAATAACTTCCGGAGGAATTCTTGGAAGACTTTCCGGACGAATTCCTGGAGAAACTTTCGGATGATTTCCTAGAGGAACTTTCGGATGAATTTCCAGAGGAATTCTAGGAGGATTTTCTGCAGGAACTTCGAGAATAATTCTCGGAAAAACTTCCGGAGGAATTCCTGGAGGAACGTGCGACCAAGTGATCCAAACTTCAGAACAGATAAAAAACCTAGAACATTTGGTTCGGGTATTACTGAGTTTCAAATCATATACGTGTGCTTCCAGGATTTGTATGAATATGATTGGTTGCTGTCAGATTTGCATCGAGCGCAGTTGACCAATTGATTCAAAGTCCACAATAGTTTTGAGAACCGAGAATATCTGGTTTGAGAAAAACTGAGTGGAATATCAAACGCATGGGCTCTACATACTTGTACGGCCATGACTGGTTGATCTCAGATATTTAGCTATCGAGCGCAGTTGACCTGGTAGACCAATTTATCCAAACTCCAGAACATATTGGAGAACCTAGAACATCTGGTTTAGGTATATCTGAGCTGCAAATCATACGCGTGGGCTCTACGGGCTTGTATGGACAAGACTGGTCGATTTCGGATAGCTATCGAGCGCAGTTGACCTGGTAGACCAATTTATCCAAACTCCAGAACAGTTTGGAGAACCTAGAACATCTGGCTTAGGCAAAACTGAGTGAAATATCGTACATATGCCCTCTACGAACAGGCATAGACATGACGGGTTTTCATTGGCACGGGTTTCCGTAGTTTTCTTCGGCAGAATTTGCATATCATCCTTCATCAGTTACATAGGTCGTTTTGGAGTCGCTAGAGATGTCCAGAAGAAACATATTGTTCACACATAGTATAGTCAATGCTAGAATAGTGTTATAAAACATTTTTGGAACCTGTAAGTGTTGTTCACACTGAAATATGTCATGTAAAGTAAAATTTACTATATTTTGGAAAAACCATGATAACTCTCGCCCTTCTAGAGAGACATAACTCGCCAGTATGGTAAAACTAGATGAGATGGGTAAGACATCAGTAAAAGCATTGTAAAAATCTGTCAAAAGACGGCTGAGAAAAAGCTGTTTGGAAATTTAGTTCCCATGATTTTCTGATCACGGTATTCGGCGTGTTAAGGATGGTGATCGCTCTAAAGTTCTCCCATTCCAGCTTGTCGCTTTTCTTGTAGATGAGGCATATAATCCCTTCCTTCCACTCCTCCGGTAGCTGTTCAGTTTCCCACATTCTGACTATCAGTTTGTTCGCAAGTTCTATCAGGATGCTTTGAGCTTCTCATAGAACTTGCGTGTTTCTTGAGAACGGCACAGCTGTTCCATCTCCTTGTACTTCGCTTCTTCTAGGCGGCGTTTCTTCTCCTGAAAAAGGTGAGTCTGCTGTCTCCGCTTCCGTCTATAACGTTCCACGTTCTGCCGGGTACCTTGCTGCAGCGCGACCGCCCGCGCTGCGTCCTTCTCCTCCAGAATCTGTCTGCACTCTTCGTCGAACCAATCGTTCCGTCGACTTCGTCCCATATACCAGACGTTGTTCTCCGCTGCGTCGTTAATGGCTGCTTTGACTGTATTCCAGCAGTCCTCAAGAGAGGCCCCATCGAGCTCACCCTCTTCCGGCAACGCTGCCTCGAGATACTGCGCGTATGCAGTGGCGACATCAGGTTGCTTCAATCACTCTAGGTCGTACCGCGGCGGTCGTCGGTACCAAACATGGTTCATGACGGATAGTTTTGGGCGCAGTTTAACCATCACCAGAGTCAGAGTCAGAGTCGATATTAGCGCCACGATATGTCCTGACGTCGATAATGTCGGAGAAGTGCCGTTCATCAATCAGAACGTCGATTTGTGATTCTGTCTGCAGTGGTGATCTCCAGGTGTACCGATACGGGAGGCTGTGTTGGAAGTAGGTGCTGCGAATGGCCATATTTTTGGAGGCGGCGAATTCAATTAGTCGTAGGCCGTTTTTGTTCGGCAGCCGGTGGGCGCTGAACTTCCCAATAGTCGGTCTAAACTTCTCCTCTTGGCCAACCTTAGCGTTCGAATCTCCTTTGATGATTTTGACGTCGTGGCTTGGGCAGCTGTCGTACTCACGTTCCAGCTGCGCGTAGAATGTGTCCAAATCATCACACATGTGTGCTTCCGCATATGTCAAAATGTCCATATCTGTTAACTGTCAAAAGTTACATCGGGGTGCCGACACCCGACCAGTGCCGGCAACCGACCACCTTTCCCCAAACATTGCCCTCATGTGGTGTTAAATGACGCTGTGATGCAATTGATATAAAAAAAAACTTTCATCCTAAGGATATAACTGTCATCGCTTCGATGTTTATTGTTGCGCAAAACTTCTGTTGCGATCAAAAATATTCAGCGCTTCTCGAAGGATTTGACTGATTCGTCTAGATCTTGGTGTTAGAGTTTATCGAGATCATGCAGTGAAAATAACTACTAAATCACTACTACGATCTACAAATACCGTGGGGCATCGAAATCCGTACACTTAAGCACCTTAGTATATGAAAAAGTCATTAGAAAATAGGAATTGAATGTAAATGAAACGTTCGTCATTCACACAGGATCATGAAGGCTTTTACTTTTGAAGTGTTTCACATTTACTCATTAAAAATTACGAAAAACATGATAAAATAATGAATAAAATCAACTACTCCTGACTCGAAATCCGTCCACGGTGGACGGATTTTCAATCAAAGGATCAAAATCCGTACAGCTATTTTTTAACTAAATATCTAAACTGATGCAGTCTGATTGACTAAACTACCACTGAAAATAGTTCCATACGCACCTTGAGAAGCGATCCCTTCGATTTGTATTCCGCTTATCTTATGTAATGATTCGCAATTAGCAATGAAGCATAGTTACTTTTCGTGCAATAATACTCTACCTGAAAACAAAATGGCGGCAAAAACTCCGCGTTTGGTGGGTGGCGATTTGTTTTTGATTTTTGTTGTTTTAATTTCAAAGCCTTCCTTCAATTTCTATGTCCTAAAAGCTTACTATCAAGTATCTTACCAGGACAAGATAAATTATTTCTATATTAATTACCTTTAACCCCCTTTAATTTATTGATACCTCATGAGGTGGGCGGATTTCGGTGCAGTACGGATTTCGGTCCCGCACGGTAGCACGTGCTATCAAAGCATTCTTCGCCACAATCAACCACGTGGTGGCCGAATTTTCAAAAATATCAAAAGAAGATTTTTTTCTGGAGGTATAAATTTTTTAGGCGACTACCGTAGGGGACCGAAATCCATTCAGCATCGAAATCCGTCCCCCTCTCAAAATATCAAAAAATTCAAAGGGATTCAAAGCAAATAATTCACAAATAATTTATTTTATCCTGTTTATATACTTGGCAGTAAGCTTTTAGACCATTGAGATGGATAGTAGGCTATGAAAATAAAACGACATAAATCACAAACAAATCGCGACCCACCAAACACGGAGTTCCTGGCGCCATTTTTATGCGTGTAGAACATAATCGCATTAAAAGTATTAAAGTGTGTTTAAATTGCAATTTACGAATAATAAAGTACGCTCAGTGGAATGCAAATCAAAGGCATCGCTTGGTACGTATTTAACTATTTACAGTGGTAGTTCAGTTAATCAATCTGTTTCAATTTTAATATTTAGTTCCAAAATAGCTGTACGGATTTTAATCCTTTGATTCGAAATCCGTCCACGGTGCACGGATTTCGGCTCAGAAGGTGTTGATTTAATAATTAGTTCGCCATATTTTTTATAGTTTCTAATGTGTAAATGCGGAACACTTTAGAAGTAGAGACCTTTGTGCTCCTGTACAAACGATTCACGTTTGATTAGTATTCGCTTCCTATTTTCTTTACATACTGAGGTGCTTAAGTGTATGGATTTCGATGCCCCACGGTATTTGGCGCTTATTTTTGGTTACGATTAAAAATAGAGCGGAAGAGTAGATTTTTCATGAGCGGTTCAATATAACTATTGCATAATAAGCAAGTACAATTGTTCTAGGGTTATAGACAAGACTGATGCAAGAATCTAAAATGTTTTGTGTATGCAAAGATTTTATATTGATTTTACGAAATTTCTCGTACATTTCTCATTTCTGCTGTGATTTCAGTTTAGATATCACATTTTGAATATTTTTCAACTTTATTTCTCTTTTTCCTCTTAAGCTTCTCCATTAAATAACTATCAATCATGTATGCGGTTGCCATTCTAAATTGGGGTTACTATATCGTATTTCAGGTCATTATTCTATTCAGCACATCTGTAAAATGAACGATGCAGCTAAAATTAGAAAATAAAAGTCATTTAGTGACACGATCAAAGGTTTTAAAAATGCAAACCTTTTCCAGGTATCCCATCACACAATCTCCAAGTCATAGTCAATCTCTCCCATCGTTCCATCCTTACACCCACGGATTAACCGCTTTGTAATTTCTCGCGAACAACAAAACTCATCACCCATCTGGAGCACCGTGCCAGAGATCCTTTCATCCCATAACCATCATCCAGCGAACGCGGAGAAGTGCGGCAGCCCAGTCAGCAGTGTAGCAATAAATGCTCAGCGACCCGTTCATTGGCTGATGGGCATCTGGAGCGCAGCGGAACAAATTGATTGGCAATTCATTTATTAAAAACCCTCGTTTCGGAAAATGGGCTTCCATCGTTTCTTGTCGAACAACTCGGTTACCAGGCACTAACAGCGCAGCGGCCGGGCTACACCGCCCAGCCAGCGTATGCCCATAAGCTACGACCGAAATGAAGTTGAAATAGTGGATTGGTGGAACCTCTGCGAACTGGTTCGGAGCAACGAAAAAAAGCGCTTCCCCAGCGGAAGAGCTCTATGCAAATGGACGGGTGCAAGATTAATTGGGATGTGGTCACAGCATGCAGCCGCCACCCACCGACCGAGCCACAGGAAGTTGCACAGTGGACCACTGCAGCACTGCACAGTTCTTCCATAAACTCGGTCGGCTGCATTCCGGGGGTTAGTCTCATTCTATTTAGTGAGCAGCTTCAGTTCCGAAGTTGTCTGTGTTGGGATAAAAAAGCAACCCCAAAAAGGACACCCTGGGCCCGTTCTTGTATCCCCGCCGGATCCAGACGACGGAAACAGGGTTAAATGGGGGTGGATTACACCGCCATGGTGATCCAGAACGGAGTTGGTAAAAAAGCTCTCGGTGAGCGAACTTTGGGGGTGAGATAAATTCTCTGCAATAAATTATGCTATCTTTCCTAGTTTTATGTTTTATTAAAGACCTTTATCCGCCCTCCCAGCAGATGCATCTTCTTCTGTGTGAGTGCCGCTCAAGCCTTTGATGGTACAAGCTCTTTGCTGTCCACCCGTTGACGATGGCTGGCACTGAAAAGGCAGGGTAGGTGAAAATAGATTTTTCATTCGGTTTCTCGTACCTCTGGGTAAGCTACGAAGCAACAGCAAAGAAGGTGGATTCAAATGGAAACTGACAGGACCAAGGCCACCGGCAAGCTGCGGGAAGAGTGCTCTTCCTTCTCGTCAGCCGGCAGCGGATGCAATGAGGAGATAAACGAGCTACAATCGAGTCGCGCGCTGCCATTTCTATCCGGATGAGATGAAGGAATTTGTATCTGTCAAGCTAGCTGCTAGATCCCGACGATGGATTATTTCGTCTTCGGGTGAATTATTAAGTTTTTTTTTCCTCTCTGGCATTTGTGGAACCCAGATGATCAGATCTCGGTGAAGCCGTATCCAGGGATTCATTAGGATATTCAATTTGGTACGGTGAATGAAGACTGAACGACAGACGAAACGTTCCAGCGTCCTCGTGGCAGCTTACGAAAACAAATGTTCTGTAATCGCGGCAACTCGTCATTCGAAGCGATGAGTCATCCCCGAACATTTATCTTAATAGCGAATCGCACTAAATTCCAACCCATGCCCGTGGCGTCAGGGTGCGGAGAAGCGGGAGGAAAATGTTCGGTCACCCTCCCGATCCGGCGCACGCCATGATTTGAAAGACTAGAACCGATAGTTCCCGGCCAATCGGAAGGCAAGTTGTTCGATGATAAGGAAAAAAATGCTTTCGAAAATTACTTCCACTATAGACGACAGAATGGTTCCTAATTTCGTCGCTTCGTTCTTTATCAAGATAGGGCAACTAAATAACGGAGGATGTTTCGCTTGCTCGGGTAAAAGGACAAAGGAAGTTGATAGTGTGAACCACATGGGAAGGAAGTCACTTTTAGTTCCTGACTATTGCGTTTTTCTGTAATAGACTTAATGCTTCAATTTTGTATCGTCATCAAGCCTGAGTGCCGATTCATTCTGGGTTTCGGTAGATATTCATTTTTACTATTTGTAAGATCTGTATGATCCATAGTACCTAAATAACCATTTTTTCCAACATGCTTTTGGCTTATTAATATAAACCGAATCATCGATTGATTCAAAATACAGTTGCCTCTCGACATCTCGATATTGAAGGGACCCATCGAGATAGAGAGAGATCGAGCAATGGAAGGAAAATTGGAATGGGTTTCTACTTCTTCTTCTTATTAGCATTACATCCCCACACTGGGACAGAGCCGCCTCGCAGCTTAGTGTTCATTAAGCACTTCCACAGTTATTCACTGCAAGGTTTCTAAGCCAAGTTACCATTTTTGCATTCGTATATCATGAGGCTAGCACGATGATACTTTTATGCCCAGGGAAGTCGAGACAATTTCCACTCCGAAAATTGCCTAGACCGGCACCGGGAATCGAACCCAGCCACCGACAGCATGGCCTTGCTTTGAAGCCGCGCATCTTACCGCACGGCTAAGGAGGGTCCCTATAAATTGGAATGGGTACTAGATTCTAATAAGCTCGTTGCTACGAAAAACAAATGTCGATTCCTGTTGTTGATGTGTTTGGTGTTGCCCAAAGATGGTCGAGTAGCCTGAAAATTTGAATATATCGACATAAGGAGAATGAATCTTGAACAAAATATTTATTATCAGAACCTATCGAGATAGAGAGATATCGAGATAGGGAGGTTTTCGAGATATAGAAAGCCCAAATGTGTGTAGATTGAAGGGACTGAGGAAACCATCGACATGGGGAGAGATATCGACATATAGAACATCGAGATGTAGAGAGTCGACTGTACATATGTTA
The DNA here is from genome assembly GCF_024139115.2 of Armigeres subalbatus. Classification (NCBI taxonomy): domain Eukaryota; kingdom Metazoa; phylum Arthropoda; class Insecta; order Diptera; family Culicidae; genus Armigeres; species Armigeres subalbatus. The sequence goes on from NC_085141.1 coordinate 272,429,579, forward strand.
TTATTTTTCAATTGGAAAACATACTGAGACCATGTCGAACAATTCCCATCACTGCACAAGAACGTTCATTCAAGCTGCTGCTCATCAATTTCTGCATCCATAAAACTATCCTGAAGCTACCGCAAATGTTGTATTCCCATAATCTCCCCACAGGGCAAGAAATGCATTGTTCGTCTTGCGTCCCGCAAAATATACACAAACACAAAAACAAATATCTTAACATGGAAAATGGACAAAGAAAGCCATGTTACCAAGATGCTGATGTTAATGATGATGAGGATGGTGATGATGCTACACCATCATCCTGACGCTTTCTCTGCTGTTTAGAACTACGATTCCCATTTCGTAGAAACGGCAAGGATTAAGAAACAACCGGTGAAGAGAGCAAACCATGCTGTTCCGTTGTTGCTTCTTAATTGCACTGCTCATAAACATACCGCAAGCCTGAAGCATCGCAAAATTGCAAAGAAGCGCCACCGTCGTCGGGGAGAAAGAAGCCAAAGCTGCTGTATTAAGGAGGGGATTCCTGCATTTTATCCTTGCATAACAAAAGGCAGAGCTATTAAAGTTTATCCCAAAAAAGCCATTATCAGGTTGACTCAACCGTTGGTTATATAGCAAGTGGCGAAAGAGCCAGATGATGCATGGGAATGTTGCACTCGTATAGCTTCGGATCTTCTTCTACATGTAGAAAGATGTATATACCAGAGATAAACCTTTCAATTTGACTTTTATTAATCATACCGTGCTGATAATCACGAAGATAATCGTAATTGTGAGAAAGTGAGGTAAAACTATTTTTTGTTTCTCTATTACGATTATTCTGATATAAATCCATATTAACCTAATTTCAGGAAGGATGGGTCACATATGCTCAGCGCTTTAGATTGGTTTTCCAGCATGTTGGCTTCAGAGAAAATAATATCGGAGGTAAAGTTTAACTATATTCAGAAGATCCTGATATCCGAAACCTTGGGATGATTTCGATTTCGAGAACATGTCAATCAATCTGAAATGTTTGAGCCTCTACCACATTGTATGATAATTCTGAGCACTCAATAAAGTTTAGTCATCCTAAACGTTAAGCCAGTGATCAATTCCCAAGAATACGAGGTATTCAAGGTTTTCAAACAGTTTCACTCAAGTTATCCATCAGATCTAACAGGACATTAGCAATGTCCTCATTATCGGTATACGCCCAATCCGGTTCAATCAAGGTATCTATCAGACAAACAATGACTAAATCGAATACACCCAGGTTGGAATTCATTAATTTCTCGGTTCACCTGAACTTTCACAGCTTTTTAAATACCACACGAACTATCTTTGATTTTTTGTAAATTGTTTCATTGACGCTGAAGGTCTTAAACGACTAAAACCAAACCGTGTAAAAAAACAGCTCCAGGACGTTTTGGAGAACCTTGGAAAATATTTGTAGTGGAAACTTTTTTTACCGGGATCTCAGAAATTTGTTTAATTTTTACCAAGATTCACACAGCCGAGCCCCCGCAAGCATGTTTTTTTCCCTAGATTACGTTGCTTAAAATCAGCAAATATTTTGCCGAAAATCGAGCTATCAAATGTCATTTTTGTGGAGATAGTTTTTTTTATTTTGCTGGGCGCACGGCTTTTTTTGTCGAGATGTTTAAATAAAAACTAACTGTGTATACCATAATCATCAAGTAATAGAACACTGGCTCAAGGAGGGACCACTGTGACTTGTACAAGTTATGAGTGCGAACTTGTCAGCTCAATGAACCTGCAGAGATATTTTGCGATGTACGGATACATGTTTTAGGACTTGGTTGATCAGGTAGATAGCATGCTTCGAACTCCAGGACTTTTAACGATGATCATCCGGCTAAAAAACCAAGATCGTCGAAGCTATTGGTGGCAACCTTTGTGAAGCAAGTACTCTTAGGTACGTTGCAAATGGCAACAGGAAAAATCGGCCGTTGCGATAACCAGATTGAGAGGGAACAAAAACTCTTGTTGCCCTTTGTGGGCAGCTGCAAACATTAAAATGTCAAGAGAAAAACGACCATTTGCATACGACATCTAGGTAAGAATAATATGAACGGATTATTTTAATTTTATTTATTACCAGACTAAGGCCGGAGTGGCCTATGCAGTACACAAAAGTCTTCTCCATTCACCTCTGTTCATGACTGCACGTCGCCAACCACGCAGTCTTCGAAGGGTCCGCAAATCATCCTCCACCTGATCGATCCACCTTGCCCGCTGTGTACCTCGCCTTCGTCGGATCGTTGTCGAGACCAATTTTCACCGGATTACTGTCCGACATTCTGGCTACGTGCCCGGCCCACCGCAGTCTTCCGATTTTTGCGGTGTGAACGATGGATGGTTCTCCCAACAGCTGATGCAACTCGTAATTCATTCGCCTCCTCCTCGTACAATCCGCTATATGCACCCCACCATAGATGGCACGCAGCACTTTTCTTTCGAAAACTCTCAGTGCGCGTTGGTCCTCCACAAGCATCGTCTAGGTCTCGTGTCCGTAGCGGACTACCGGTCTAATGAGCGTTTTGTAGATTGTCAGTTTGGTACGGCGGCGAACTCTATCCGATCGGAGCGTTTTGCGGAGTCCAAAGTACGTAAGATTTCCTGCCATGATGCGTCTCCGAATTTCCCTGCTGGTATCGTTATCGGAGGTCACCAGTGAGCCCAAGTACACGAATTCTTCAACCACCTCTATTTCGTCACCACCAATACAAACTCGTGGTGGTTGGCTTTTTTTCTTTGTTCGTGATGAACCACTGCGTTCATTTCATGGAACTTTTGTAGTATACCCGTGTCATTTGTTTAGTGTTCTGCTCCATTTCGATTGAAAAGAAATGAAGTAGTCGTTTTTTTTACTCATATATTTCTCAAGCTTAATGTAAGGCCTCTTTAGATTAAGGTACCGCTATTTATACATTTCGAGAAATGGCTTATACCAACTCTCAAAGGTGTGCCCCTTAATCAGTTTCGGCTGAACATTAAGTGGGAGAATACTGATTTTGACCATCCATCGGTACTGAAGTTCAAACGTATGTTTACTTCTTCTTATGAGTACCGAATTCGTTTTTGTACAGAGATTTGATTTCATTGCGTTTGGCATTGGCACCTTTACACAGAGCTCTAATCAGTCCTGATCCACCAAATTCGTATCCGCTTCTTTCCTAATTAATCAGAGCTTGAAGATTCATGTCGTCGGCTTCGAAACCAGCCTAAGATTGAGTTACGTTGTTAAAATTTACCCCATGTATTTATGACTAGCCCAATCCGTTTAGTTTCGCTTTTCAGTCTGATGTAGGCTTCCTCCATCCTCTTAAAGCTACGTGTCATAATATCAATGTCGTCGGCGAAACCAAATAACTGGATGGACTTCGTGAAAGTCGTACCACTCGTGTCGATCCCTGTCCTTCGTATTACCTCTTCCAAAGCGATGTTGAATAGCAGACACGAAAGACCATCACCTTACCGTAACCCTCTGCGCGTTTCGAAGGGATCTGAGAATGGCTCTGAAACTTGAACTACGCACATCACCCGATCCATCGTCGCCGTTTTCGTGCAATAGCTGCCGTAGCTGGTCCCGATCGATTGTACCATATGCGGCTTTGAAGTCGATAAATAGATGTTGTATTCGCGGCATTTCTGCAATACCTGACGTACGGCGAACATCTGATCTACGGTAGAGCGTCCACCCATAAATCCAGCCTTCCCCACGAACTCTCTTGCAATTGGTGTTAATCTGCGGCATAAAATTTGGGAGAGTAGCTACAATCCAGCTTATCGCCCTTTTTGTAGGAGGGACACACGACACCTTCCATCCACTCCTGCGGCAGAACCTCATCCTCCTAAACCTTGGTAATTACCCAGGGCATAGCTCTAGCCAGTGCCTCACCACCGTGTTTAAACAGCTCACCTGGTAGCTCATCAACTCCAGGGGCTTTGTTGTTTTTCAGCCGGCTGATCTCCTGCTGGAGGTTATGAGCCGGAAGTCGTATGTCCTGCGCGCGTGGTCCTAGGTTCATTTCCATACCGCCACCGATGTCTGCCATATCGCCATTCAGGTGCTCTTCGTAGTGCTGCCGCCACCTTTGGATCACCTCACGCTTGATTGTAAGAAGGTTCCCGTTTATGTCCTTACACATATCGGGCTGTGGCACGGGGCCCTTACGTGAACGGTTTAACTTCTCATAGAACTTCTGTGCGGTATTAGCGTGTTACGTCTCTTCACGGTCTCGATCTTCCTGCTTACGCTTCTTCCTAAGAAAAATCGAGTTTTGTCTGTTCTGCGCCCATTTGTATCGTGCCTCGTTCGCCCTCGTGCCCTCGGTGTTGCAGCAATCTCGTCCATGCTGCATTCTTTTCCTCAACTTACTGCTCACATTCGCCATCATACCAGTCGTTTCTCTGATCTGGGAGCACGGTGCCTAGTGCAGCTGTTTCTGTGCTTCCTATGGCGGATCGAATATCTCTCCCGTCTTCAAGAGACGCTGCGCCTAGCTGCTCTTCCGTTGGGAGTGCCACTTACAGCTGCTGCGCGTAGTCTTGGACTAGTCTACCGTCTTGTTGCCGCTTAACGTTTAGCCGCGGCGGACGACTCCGACGCGTGTTGTACACCGTCGAGAGTTTTGAGCACAGACATACTGCAACGAGGTGGTGGTCGGATTCAATATTCGCACTGCGGCAAGTGCGGACGTTCGTGATGTCGGAGAAGAATTGGTTTTCCGATACTTGATTAGGTGATTTCTATGTGGCCTTGTGGATATTCTTACGGTGGAAGAAAGTGCTTCGGACTACCGTTCCGCGGTAGACTGCAAAGTTTATGCATCGTTGACCGTTAATGTTCGATACGATCTGCAGACTATCCGGTCCGATGACCGGTCTATACATTTCATCCCTTCCTAAATGAGCGTTCATGTCACCGATGACGATTTTGACGTCCCGCATAGGGCATCCATCGTATGTCTGCTCCAGCTGCGCATGGAACGCTGCTTTCTCGTCGTCGGGTCTCCTTTCGTGTGGGCTGCGCACGTTGATGATGCTATAGTTGAAGAATCGGCCTTTTATCCTCAGCTTGCACATCCTTGCGTTGATTCGCGAAGTCGAAGCAAAATTCTTCACACAAACAATGACAGTTCTTTATGCCTGTCATAAGACGAGTTTATACAATCCCCTTGAATTCCACCACTTAATTGTATCTAATTTGTATCTCACTCGACTTCGAGTCAAGTACAAGACACTGAAGACGGCCTTACTGTTGAGGTCGAAATACGTATCTGTCAAGATACAATTAAGTGGTGGAATTCAAGGGGATTGTATAAACTCGTCTTATGACAGGTGAAAACATTCCACTAAAAAGCTCAAAATAATTTTCTTATCAGTTCTTTATGGGTTTTTACAGTAGAGCAACAGAGAGGAAGAGATGGCGGCCATGACTCTGACAGATAGCAATGGGATTTCCCATAGGAGGGAAGAGCAGAATTTGCTTCGACTTCGCGAATTGGCTGTCACCCAATCACGCGTTGGCGCATCTTTCCCAGCACTATGAAGCCGGTTCCCAGCTCGTTGGTGGTACCACCTTTGTAGCTTTGGTAGAAGGTAGCCGCTTGATGCCCGCTTTTCTACACATTCTGTCCTGTCCAGCAGATTTCCTACAGCGCTACGACGTCGAAGTTGCGGGTATGTAATTCATCGTAGATCATCCTGTCGCAACCTGCGAAGCCCAGCGACTTGCAATTCCATGTTCCAAGCTTCCAATCGTGATCCTTTATTCGCCGCCTAGGTCGTTGCCGATCAACCCCCCCAAAACTTGACACTTGGCCTTAGTTTCGCGTACCCACTTGCAAATCGCAGATGGCGCTTCAAAACATATGTCGTTTTCGTTTTTGCGGTGTAGCTGCACCGGGTGTACACTTTCTGCACTGAAATTGTTCGTTTTAGGTTTTCGCTCGACACTCAAACCCCACTTTTTCGTGCACCGTACGGAAAGTGTAGCACGCATAAAATCGAGAGTGTAGCTTGTTCGAATGGTGGTGTTACCAATACAGCCGCATGCCACGTGCTTGTTGCTGTCAAATTCTGTTTTGTTTTGGCTTCGGTTTTGATGTACCGGGTGCGCGTTGGAGTTAGAATTTTTTAATAAAGTGCGAATGGTAATTGCGCGTTTTAGTTCTATTTATCTAATACAAAATAAATAAAAATGTAGTTTTATGTATGTCATAAGAGAAGGATAATTGAAAACAGTGAAGGACATTTACTAATCGATTAGTGTATAAAAGTTAGGCGATGAATCAAGGTAAAAGAAATTGCTTACCAACCAGTTGTATTGTATACTAATTCATGTTCCTGCTATTAAATTTTATCTTTCGTTACCTTGACCATCGGTTTGAATATATTATTAGTCATGAAATTATTCTAATAAACAAGTTTTTTTTTGTGGAACTTGAAAATAGTTCCAAAATTTTGAACCAACATCAGAACTTGTTCTTCGAAGTATCTTTTGGAAAAATCAACTAGCTTGAGGTGAAGAATCATTCCATAAACTCTTTTGAATTCCAAGCTTTTGGTATTTGCAAAGGTTTATTAAAACCTTTTCAGATTTTGAATATTCAGCTTTGATCTATTGAGATTTTGTTAATTTTTATTATCTTATAGAATCTAATGACTCAATAGCAATAATTACAGTCTTGCTTTGCTAGCTCACATTTTATTACATGGGCCACCTTTTAGTTGAGCCTTTGCTGGTTAATCCATGGAATTGAAAACGTAGTTGAGCATATTTAGCATAATTGAACATAATTTGTGAATTGTAATGTTTAAGTCGCAGTACATATGTTCAAATGGCTGACAGGTCACCTCTTAGAAATAAAATTCAATAGATGAGGCGATGTGTTATAGCCTATTCAGATTACGCCATTAATCTTAATAAATATCGTGTACAAGTGGAATTGAAAATTGAATGTATGTGGATGGGCATCAAGTTACTCTTTATCATATTTATTATAATAAATGGCGTAATTTTAAACGGCTATTGGCTCAATCAGCATATCACGAATAACAAGATTAGTTTAGAATCGAGCTTAGAATGTATAAACTAATTCGAGCTTTTTTAATTCGTTTAATAAATATCTTTGCAAAGCTATATTTTATAAAACTGGAAAACTTTGGAAACCAATTTCATTTATAACACATTCTACTTTCCACTTAATTTGTGAGTGCTAAGAAAAGTGTATGTCTCTTACGAACCGAAGTTCGCCGCATTGTTATATAATGGCAAACTAAAGATTAGTACAAACAAACGTTTCCCTAGGAATCCAACATTCTTCTCAAAAACCTGAAATGGCCCAAGAATTCCCAATGAAAACCCAAAAATCAATCTACTTGTAGTTTTATATTGTGATTAATTGGAATATGCTTTTGCATATTTTAATACTTCCATCAGAAACAAAGAAGCTCTTAATGAATCATTGGCCGTGAAATTTTGCAATATTTGATTCGTTTTGAAATATCATGCATCGTTTTCATGATCTGTTAGACAGTGAGTACTGTGTTCAGCTTTAGATAATCGATGCAACAGAAAGTAAAAGTAAAATGTCTATAAGAGTGACACTATTCATACAATTTCAATTTAATCCCAACAAGAATGATTGGAATAACATACATATTTCAAAGCAGGCAGCAAGAACAAAAACAAATATGACAGAAGCATGGAAGATGAACGATGTCACACATACTTTCGCAATCTTATTGGGACTGCACTGAAAATGTTCGTTTATGTGGTGCAAAATTATGCACTTTCCGGTGTAGCTACACCACAAAAACGAAAACGACAATAAACAATGGCCACACTTTTCCTCCGTAGAAACCATGTTTTTTGTTTCGTCATTTGTTGTCACCAAACAACGAACAGGAGCGTCATATGGATATGGTGAATTGGTAATTGCAATTAATGAAAAGATTCTGAACAAAACTTCCAATGTTGAAATTTATCGCTTTGGAAAACGAAATTTGTTTTATATATCGCCCATTTATTAAAAATTATGATCTACGCAGTTTCAATAGTGGAATCTAAGAAGTTAAATATAATAGCTGTATAAATTACTATTCTTTGTCATAACATATGTCATTCCTTCATGAACTTCTCCAATAACTATTTCAGTACTACCTTGTGAGAATTCCTCAGGTAATCTCTCCAGGAACTTCACAGAGGATTCTTTGCGGATATTTGGCAGGAATTTCAAGGGAAATGGGATTCCGGAAGTTCCTCTAAAAATTCAACTCCGGGTATTCCATCGGCTGTTCCTCTGAAAATGTCTCCGGGAGTTCCACTAGTAGTTCCTTCGGAAATTCATTCAGATTTTCTTTCAGGAGTTCATTAAGGCTTTCTTTGGGAATTTATCTACAAATTCCTTCAGAAGTTACTCGGAAAATTTCTCTGGGAGCTCCTCCGGGAGGTCCTTTAAGAATTCTTCCAGGAGTTTTTCCTGGAATTCATCCAGAAGTTCTTACGAGAGTTCCTCCAGGATTTCCTCCGGAAATTCTTCCTGTAGTTCTTCAATAAATTCATTTAGAATTTCCTCTGGCAGTTCTTCCGAAAATTCCTCTGATACTTTATCCGGGAATTCATACAGAAATTCCTGTGGGAGTTCCTCCGGAAATTACTCCGGGAGTTCCTGCGGAAATTACTCCGGGAGTTCCTTCTCAAAGGAACTGCCGGTGAAACTCCCGGAGAAATGCTCATAAAAACTGCTGGTGGATCTCCCGGAGGAATTCACGTAGGAACTCCTAGAAGAATTCCTAGAGGACCTCCCGGAGGAACTCCCAGAAAAACTATCGGAAGAACTTCGGGAGGAATTTCCAGCTAATTTTCTGAAGAAAGCCTAAATGACTTCCTGAAAAAAGCTGTTAAGAGAAGCTACTGGTGGAACACCCGGAGGAATTTCTAAAGAAACTCCCGGGAAAATTTTTAAATAAACCTCAGGAGGAACTGCCAGTGAATCTACCAGAAGACTTCTTGGAAAAAATCTTGGAGAATTCATCTTATAGACAAATCTCAATTTATACTGAAACCTTTGTAGGGGTATGTATTTCTGTATAAATTTTCGGTGAAATTCCTGGAGAAATTCATTGAAATTTTCACAAGACATTATTCGAAACTTTCATGGAAAAAAATATGGAATTTACACAGGAAGTTCGAAGATTTTTCGCGAAATTCTCAGGAATGTTTATTGGCAATTCTGCGGAGTTTCCACGGAATATTCTTAGGAATTCCACGGTGCAATTTTTTAGTTTTTATTATGAGAAACAGCACGAAAGAATTATCTGAAGAATTCCCTGCAGAACTTATAAAAAAATTCGTGGAGAATTTCTTGGAGTAAATAATGGTGGAATTTTCGGTCAATTCCCGGCGAAATTGATGGTGGAATTCCTGAAGACATTGCCGAAGAAATTGCTGGAGGCATCCGGGCGTGAATGCATCACGTTTATTGGCATTACGTTTTAGTACAAAACGCTGACGCGCAACGCGCTGTTGAGATTCAGCCTTTATTGTTGGTTGTGGATTTGGTTTCAAAGTGTTTGGAGCTTAGAAGTAAAAAGTACCAAGCACTAATATTCATTTGTTTTTATAAAACTACTTTAAAACTACGGTTCAGAAGACCTAAAAAATTTGGCCCTCCCCTAATCGAAATATTGGCTACGCCCATGCAAAGATGGAGGAAAGAAAATTTCATGATCGATTATCATGATTTTGGTAGATAGGAATTGGAATAAAACGAAGGTATTACCTTCAGTATAACTTGAACCTACATTCAAAGTTTAACCAGCTAGACAAAGTTAATTGCCTACTCTACATTATGGATAACCATAATCTTTTCAATAACATAATTTATTATAGTATAAGCTATTTTCACCACTTTCTATGTAACACATCGAGTTATATTTTTGTTCAATTGATAACATATTTAGTAATATTTTTGTTTAAACTAGAAGAGATTGTGTTACAATTTTTTTATTTTAAACTTCGATAACAAAATAACAAGTTCTGATATAAATCTGTTACTATCTACTGGACGGACTCACACTCACACACATCGATGAAAATTATCCGTCGGTAAAATTTACGCCTTTTGATTTGTTTTGGCAATCGCTCCTTCAACCTTCAGTCGGCCATCTTAGGGTCATCAGTTACCACCTCTTTTCTGTTATTAATTATAGTTTTTAATGATGTTTGTCACGCTATTGTGTACTGGACATAACCTTCGTTTTCGCCTTTTTCATAAAATGATTCAGATAATACCAAGTTGTTACCAATTCAACTTATTGAACCAAAATGTCAGTGAAATTAATTTCATCATCTTTAACCTTTTACGCCATAATCGAGAAATACTCCTGATATAAATAAGTTTGACAGAACCACCTGAACCAATTTTTAGGGGTACACTGACAATGTACTGGATCCGTCAAGTTGCTAACGGGTTGTTGCCGATTGTATCGAGTCGTATTGTATTCTATGTCGCTCGTAATGGTTGTTTTTAAAGGCGGGTTATCGGGCCTGGGCAAACCTCCTGTCTCGTCGGAGGGCCGTCGTTTCAGGGCGGTTAAGCGTCCCACCTAACACCAGGACTTGAGCTTGTGCGCTTTGAGCGGCACACGGTCGCTTTGGCGGAGCCTACTTGCGGATACATGCAACATTTTTCTAGAAGTTTAACAGGGCCCACCACATTCTAGGCAGGCACCACGACTCGCATATGGCCTGAGGAGGGATCGTCAAGCCCTTGGATATAGTCCCTGCTGCCCGCAAACCATTTTTACAATCTTCAAATTATTATAAACAGCCCTAGTAACATTTTGGTTTTATTCTAATTTTATCACACTCTTGTAAGGTGAATTATGGCCTTCAAGAGCGTTATAAAACTCAAAATGTTACTTGGGAGGGCTCGCTGTTATCCCTCAAACTGCCGGGACGAATCTTGACAATTTAAAACAGCTCGTTCTCGGTCAATTTTTAACTAAATTGCAAGCGGTTTCAATTGTGATCAAGGGGAATAGTAGCTCCAGCATGTAGATGGATAAAACGCCCAGGATGACCCTCCCTCTTTTAGAGGGGGGAGTTTTGAAGTGTGGCATAAGTCATTTTTTGAGCAAATGTTTAGTATTTTGAATTTTTTAACGTCGTAACAGGTGTTTTAGTATAAGTAATTAATGATCAATGTGAATGGTTGACAACATCGGTCAAATAGACATAAATTGACCTCCGGATGACCTCAGAATAGGTTCCGGAAACCCGGAATATCCGGTATAAACGGCCAGCATAGAATCACCGAACATATCGGTCTTCCGACACCTTAAAATTCTCAGAATCTCATAGGTAACATAGAAAACGCCATAGTTTCTTGGTAGGGTGAAACTGGCCATTTGATGGCGACGGAGCAGGATTCGGAAATCCGGAATCTCCGGTACAAAAGGCCAAGATAAAACTACATAACAAATTAGGCGTCCGACACCTCAAACTTCTCAGAATCTGAATCTGAGATTCTGAGAAGTTTGAGGTGTCGGAAGCCTAATTTGTTATGTAGTTTTATGTTGGCCTTTTATACCGAAAATTCCGGGTTTCCGGAACCTATTCTGAGGTCATCTGGAGGTCAATTCATGTCTATTTGGCCATTGTTGTCAATCATTCACATTGACCATCAATTACTTAAACTAAAATACCTGTTATGACGTTAGAAGTTTCAAAATACTAATCATTTGCTCAAAATGACTTATGCCACACTTCAAAACTGCCCCTCTAAAGAGGGAGGTCATCCTAACCATTTACCCATCTACATGCTGGAACTACTATTCCCCTTGATCACAGTTGAAACCGCTTGCATTTTAGTTGAAAATTGACCGAGAACGAGCTGTTTTAAGTTGTCAAGATTCGTCCCGGCAGTTTGAGGGTTATAAGTGAATTCGCCATCAGACCGCATCGTGCTTTCGTGCTGTGCGGTTCTTTCTCTCTTTGCGGAAGGAAGTTTTTAATACTACCCGAAGCTATTTTAATTTCAACGGTGCTTCTTAGCGCTATTTGTACCCACTGATCCCGTTACGATCTTTGCAAGGACCCGTGCCTTCGTTTTACGTTGGACCCGTTTGCGGAAGTAAAATTCCGACAAGCGGTGGTAATCCTGCAGGGACACCGTTCTGGGAAAAAACCTCTTAGAAGGTCACGTCTCCACGCTCAGCAATGAGTATTAACAAAAACAAGAGGAGAGGGGAGTCTCTGAATTCTCCACTTCCTTCAAAGAAACAAGGTTTCAAGACCGTCCTGCCCAAGCGCGGAAAAAATAGAAGGAAGCTGGAGAATTCAGATATTCCTTCTAACTCTAATATCGGAAATAATTCTTCTCCAATCGAACTGAGCAATCAGTTCGATTTGATTAATGATGATATTGAGCAAATCAGATCTACCTCTAGCCCAGGTGATTCGATTCATGCGAAAATAGCAAAGGATTCCGCCAATTGTATCTGTTGCCGAGTTTTCTGGCTTTGGGAATGAGATTTTGAGTAACCTTCAGGGGATCAAGGTTTCATTTCAGATTGCTAGGAAGGGTGACTGCTGCGTTTCGCCGGGATCCTTTGACGATCGCAAACATCTTCTTATTATTTAACTGAGAAGCGCCATAAATTCTTCACATACGACGACAAAACTGAGCGCTTGTTCAAAGTCGTCTTGAAAGGTCTCCCCAGTGATGACAAATCACTGGATGAGATTAAAATTTCTGAATTACTTCGACTTTCACCAGTCCAAGTAATTAAGGTGAAAAATAAATTTCGCTCTGGTACTTCCTAGAGGGGTATTTCTCAAGAATTCTATTTAGTTCATTTTAACAAAAGTGAACTAAATAATATGAAAAAGTTGGAAAAGGCCTGTATTATGTCCCATGTCCGTGTTACATGGGAACATTTCCGCAAGCCTGGGGAAATTCAAAACCCTACCCAGTGCCGTAAGTGCCAAAAGTGGGGTCATGGAACCAAACATTGTCACATGGATGCTAACTGTATGATTTGTGGTGGAGCCTCTCACGCCAAGGACGCATGTCCTGTGAGCGAAGATCCCAATAAATTTAAGTGTGCAAACTGTGGGGGTAATCACAAATCCAATTTCTGGGAATGCCCTTCACGCAAAAAGTTTTGAATTCCCGTGCAAAATTGATGACGGAAATTCCAATCGGATCCCAGATTCGACGGGTAGAAATTTTCAAACGCTCAAATTTCGAAACCGGTTACCAGTCGAGCAATTCATACCCACCACAATTCACAAACAAATTTTGCCGCTCGTCAACGGGTAGCAAGCACTTCAGTAAATTCCAATTTTTCCAATGTACCTACGTATGCAAAACATCGCTGCTGGTAGACAAAATTTCTCTTCTCAAAATGAGGTTCATACCCATGTCCCAACGGAAAATAATGGTCATGTTGCCGATTCAGGTAGCATGACTGCTTCCGATTTGATTTTTTAACTGAACAATTGCATCACATGATTGATGCAATGTTCAAAGCAAATACCATTCCTGAAGCTATTCAGGTTGGTATAAAGTACACACAAAAAATTGTTATCGGACTCCGTTTCAATGGATCCAAATAATTGTGTGAAAGTTCTAAATTGGAATGCCCGCTCTCTAAAGGGTAAGGAAGATGAATTATTCAACTTCCTTTCAGTTCATAATGTGCATATTGCCATTATAACTGAAACGTATTTAAAACCAGGACTCTCCATTAAAAGAGATCCAAACTATTTTATCTACAGAAATGATCGTCTTGACAGCGCCTGTGGTGGGGTCGCCATTGTCATTAATAGACGTATCAAACATAAATTATTTTCTTCGTTTGAAACCAAAGTTTTGAAACCTTGGGAGTTTCTGTTGAAACAAATTTTGGACAATTTTCCTTCAATGCAGCCTACTTGCCTTTTCAATGCAATGGGCAGCAAAAGAATTTGTTGAAAGCTGATCTTCAAATTCTGACTCGCAACAAATCAAAATTCTTCGTAATTGGTGACTTCAATGCCAAACACCGTTCATGGAATAATGCTCAAAGCAATTCCAATGGTAAAATTTTATTTGAAGATTGTTCTGCGGGATATTATACTATTCAATATCCCAATGGACCAACTTGTTTTTCTTCCAGTCGAAATCCTTCTACAATTGATTTAGTTTTAACGGATTCAAGTTAGCTGTGTGGCCAATTGGTAACTCATGCTGACTTTGACTCTGATCACCTTCCTGTGACGTTTGAAATTTCACAAGAAGCCATTTATAATCCAATCAGCTCTACTTTTAATTATCATAGAGCTGATTGGGATTCTCTCAAACATATATCGATAGGAATTTTGATGTTGATATTCCTCTCGATACCAAAAGTGATATTGACAATGCGCTCGTATCTTTGACAAATTTAATTGTCGAAGCCAGAGGCATTGCAATTCGAAATGTGAAGTTAAATTCAACTCCATTATTATTGACGACGATCTTCAGCTACTGATCCGTCTTAAAAATGCGAGATGAAGGCACTACCAAAGAACGCGCTATCCCCCGTTGAAAGTTATTTGGCGAGATTTGCAAATGAAATTAAAAACGTTTCGCTATTCTGAAATACCAACTTTGAGAATAATGTCTCGAAGTTGGATCCCAGTTCGAAACCCTTTTGGAAATTAACGAAAATTCTTAAAAAACCTCAAAAGCCAATTCCAGCGCTTAAAGAGGGAAATAAAATTTTATTAACAAATGGCGAAAAGGCTCAAAAACTTGCTCAGCAGTTCGAGAGTGCCCATAATTTTAGTCTTGGTCTCACTAGTCCAATTGAGGATCAGGTTACACGGAGCTTCGAAGACATTCTCAATCAAGATAATGTTTTTGATCCTTCGTTGGGAACTAATTTGGATGAAGTGAGATCTATTACTAGAAAATTTAAAAATATGAAAGCCCCGGGTGATGATGGTATTTTCTACATACTTATCAAAAAACTTCCTGAGAGCTCTTTATCCTTTTTGGTTAATTTATTTAACAAATGTTTTCAATTGGCATACTTTCCAGATAAATGGAAAAACGCCAAAGTTGTTCCAATTTTGAAGCCGGACAAAAATCCAGCTGAGGCTTTTAGTTATCGCCCAATCAGTTTGCTTTCTTCAATAAGCAAACTGTTTGAAAAGATTATTTTAAATAGAATGATGGTTCATATTAATGACAATTCTATTTTTGCTGATGAGCAATTTGGTTTTCGCCATGGGCATTCAACCACTCATCAGTTATTAAGAGTTACGAACTTAATTCGGCTCAACAAATCTGAAGGATATTCGACTGGAGTTGCTCTTCTTGATATAGAAAGCATTTGACAGTGTTTGGCATGAAGGTTTGATTGTAAAATTGATGAATTTTAATTTTCCTCTGTACATCATTAAACTGATCCAAAATTATTTATCAGATCGCTCGCTGCAGGTAAACTATCAGAATACTAAATCTGATAGATTACCTGTAAGGGCTAGTGTCCCCAAGGCAGCATACTGGGGCCCATATTGTATAACATTTTACTTCTGACTTACCTGATTTACCACCAGGGTGTCAAAAATCTTTGTTTGCAGATGACACGGGCCTCTCAGCCAAAGGGCAGAAGTCTTCGTGTCATTTGTAGCAGATTGCAAAAGTTTGGATATTTTCTCCACTTACTTGCAAAAATGGAAAATTTCCCCGAATGCTTCCAAAACTCAGCTTATAATTTTCCCACATAAGCCGAGAGCTTCTTATTTGAAACCTTCTAGCAGACATATTGTCACTATGAATGGGGTTCCAATTAATTGGTCTAGTGAAGCTAAATATTTAGGACTTCTGCTAGATCAAAAATTAACTTTTCACATTGAAGGCCTTCAAGCCAAATGTAACAAATATATTAAGTGCCTATATCCACTTATAAACAGAAAATCAAAACTTTGTCTTAAGAACAAACTTTTGATTTACAAACAAATTTTAGACCTGCCATGTTGTATGCTGTGCCAATATGGGCTAGTTGCTGCAATACCAGAAGAAGGCACTCCAGAGGATTCAAAATAAAATTTTGAAAATGATTCTGAAGTTGCCTCCGTGGTATAGTACCAATGAACTTCATAGAATTTCTAATATTGAGACATTGCAACAAATGTCCAACAAAATAATTTCCAATTTTAGACAAAAATCGTTGCAATCTTCTATTGCAACGATTAACTCCTTGTACCCTTAGTATAAAATAGGTTAAGTTTAGTTTAAGTTGAAAACATTGTAATTCCTACATGGTTCAATTCAACCAGAGGAAAAATTCTAACTGCCAGAGCAATTGAAATGTATTAATAATAACTAAAAATGTAATATAGCAAATAAGGATGATAGTGTTAAGAAAACACGGAACACCTAGTCTAAGAGATGAATGCATGTATTAGATAATTAGCAAATAAAATTAGTTTAAAAAAATAAAAAATAAAAAATAAAAAAAAAATAAAAATAAAAAAAAAAAAGTGAATTCGCCAAAGCCAAAGTTGTAAGCCCATAAACCGTGTAGATAATGGGACGAAACGGATTCATGAGACGTTATTATTTAAGTCTGAGCAGAAACTTGAGTTTTTATACAATCATTTGTTTACAACATTATCAGTGGATTGTTAGTCTAAATGTCAAATATTTATTCAGCCATCCTAAGTCCCTTGGGACGTCTACATCAGTTTGCCCTACAGAACAAAAAGTGGACAATCGACTTAGCCTTTATAAACCAATCAAAAGCTAGAAGCATAGTGAAACATGTTCTCCTTCACTTTAACAAACACTACCTTTTGCTACAGCATTGAATTTGACCTTGCATCGATGTGAAGGAAAAATTGTGAATGAAAGAAGCTAAACATCCTTCATTGTGCACCATCTTCCGTTGAAGCACGTATAATCGTTCGATTCGATCACCCGGAAAAAGAACAACTTTCCTACCGGGAGGACTTCCTCCGTTCTGGGTGTTATGCGGATGGTGCATCGTTCCACGGCAATAGACCAAAGAACAGACAAGAATACTCTGTCAAAAGCCACTTTGCCACTTTGTCCGAACAATGTTTCCTCCACATCAATGCACTATTTTCCGCCTGTGCAGCGAGCTACTGTCCTCTGTCAGAGCGTTGTCGTCGTCATCGTCGATGTCGGTCGGAAGAAAATTATATTATCAATAAACGCTGCCGATAGTGGTAAAATGTTTAATAATAAACCTTGCTCGGTTCGTTCAGCAGCGTTGGTTGTATTCGGCATCTTGTCTTAAAGCGGAGTGGTTGCTTTATGAAAACGAGATTCAACCGACAATGCCGTCATTATTCCAGTCTCTTCGTTCGGTCAAGGTGGGTGCGGTCGCGTTGAGCACAGAACTGACTGATGAAACTGCCGTGCGCTGTAGTTAATCGCATATGACCCGTGGACCACAGAGCGCATTCTGATACTGGGGAGGAACGCATCTCCGGTGTGCATCCATTTTACGCTCATCCACACCAAGTAGGTCGTTCGAGCCACAAGACTACTGAGCAAGGACCGCCCGGCATATGATGCACACTGACTGGTTCCTATAATTCCTCCCCCGTTGCATCGCAGAAAAGCGCATATTTCTTATGTCAAGCCACGCAAAGAGCAATACGTATGATACATCTACTGCTGAGAAAGGGAAGACAAACCGAGAGTGAATGGGTCGTACACAACAGCAAAAGCAGCAGCCACAGCGACACTTACCGCCTGATACCTCTAAATATTAATAAAAGCTGACCGTAAAGTATAGAGCTATTTGTTTGCGGATGACGGCAAACATGATAAGGACCGTGTTGTTTTGGCTTGGCGCAGAGGGTAGTCAGTTCTTTGCAGTTCGCCGCACGCCGCTCTTCGTAGAACTCTGGAAGTAACTGCACGAAGGTGGACGATTGGAAAGCAACAGAACGACGGTGAAAGATGATGTTCTTTTGCATGGTTCTGCTCGCTGCTGTTTTAGTTGAGCCATTAAATCTTATGTCGTGGAGAATGAGTTATTACCTGGGAGATGCAGCGGAGAAGTATGGGGGAGGGAATGTTCATCATAATTTGAATAAGATGTTTTCCAGTAAACTGTGGGTCAAAAATTCCGTAAAGAGAAGAAGTAAATGGGTTTTTATGATATTGGCTGACACCCACCCATAATGGATCCATTTACTGCTTAAAGTTACTCTCAATTGACAATTTGGGTTGAACATTCGCGGAATTTGAAAGTCCTACTGAAAAGATTGGAAATCTTTTGAAAATCTGGCTGCAGAATGGGAACACTTGTTTTTTTCTGACTACAGATATGTATGTACACGCAAAAAACAAATTTTACAATTATTGTATAAAACCTTGGCATATTCAATTCTGCAAGATTTTAATACCCACAGATACTGTATTAAAATACTACAAAATTGTGAGATTTCAATACAATGGTTGCATTAAAATCTTCCAAAACTGTATATGACAAAATTTTATACAGTTTCTGTAAGGTTCTTATGCAGAACTGTAATAAAATCTGGCATCCATTGGTTGGGTGATAGATTTAGGTGGGCTGCTCTATTTTTCCTCTTCATTGCATTGGCATTACATCCCCTACTGGAACATTGCCGAAAATCCTCTTTGGAATGAATATATAGCCTTTTGATTACACCTTCGTGTACGGGAAAGGCAAAATTAACCATACAATTTAACCAAAACATCAAAGTTCAGTGATTTGAACAACGAATTTTACTCAACTTACACCAAGATGAATATTCTACATGCTTAGATCAATTTACCTATTTATGGGTACTTGTTTGACCCATTATTAGGTATTGCATACTTTACTCATATGCATGTGGTACCTCCCGGATGGAGCGGTAATGAACCCCAAGAAATCGAGTAAGGTTAGAATCGTCTGGGACGCGGCGGCCAAGGTCGAAGGATTGTCGTTAAACAGCGCACTTCTGAAAGGACCAGACCAACTAACCTCCCTTCTGGCTATACCGTTTCGCTTCCGGTTGTATAAAGTGGCAGTCAGTTCTGATTTCCAGGAGATGTTCCATCAGATCCGTATTCGAGAAGAAGATAAGCGTTTCCTGTGGCGAGATAATCCATCCGAGAAACCGACAATTTACTTGATGGAAGTTGCCACATTCGGCAGTTCATGCTCACCTGCTTCGGCGCAATTCGTGAATCGGAATGCCGAACAACATCGCGTGTTGTGTCCAGAAACGGCAAAAGCGATCGTCGACGACCATTACGTCGACTATTATCTGGCGAATTTCAGCTCCGATGTCTTGACTCCGGTAGATGGGGTGAAAGCAGGAAGAGTCCTTGGGATGTTGTGGAATCCAAAAACCACTGCACAACTTCAACAAGTTCAAGAACTTCGAGCAGCAGAGGTAACATTCTTCAGGCTTCTACAGCGCAATTCTTACTCAGACGATATCGCTGCACTATCAACTAAGGCAGTTAACGAGACCGCACAGGACTCCATTGGAAAGCACAGCTCTAAATATTTACCGATTAATACCGTTTTTAGACGATAACGGCTTGTTGCGTGAACGTGGTCGACTTTGGGCAGCTGAGGACATATGCTACAACGTGCGTCATCCTATCATCCTCCCGAGGAACCATCATGTCACGCAGCTTCTAATGCATCGGTACCATCGCCAATATCGCTACTGAAATTTTGGAGACCACCGAAGTCAGTGAATGCTGCGATCGGAGAAGCCTGCACTGAGGGAAAGCTAAACGACGAGGGGCGGCAAACTATGGTCATGGGGGCGGAGAACAAAACGCTATAAAGGAGATGCTCCTGCCGTTCGTGGTCATTCTTGTGAACTTGTGAACATTTGGCCGATCAGACCATTAAGCCGAAAGGGTCGTTCGGCCGAAAGGGTCATTTGTCCGAAAGGGTTATTTGGCGGAAAGGGTCATTTGGCCGAAAGAGTCATTTGGCGGAATGGGTCATTTGGCCGAAAGGGTCGTTTGGTAGAAAGGATCGTTTGGGCGAAAGGGTCATTATGCCGGAAGGGTCGTTTGCCTGACAGGGTCATTTGGCCGAAAGGGTCGTTTTGCCGAAAGGGTCATTTGGCCGAAAGGGTCGTTTGGCCGAAAGGGTCCTTTGGCCGAGAGGGTCGTTTGGCCGAAAGGGTCGTATGACCGAAAGAGTCGTTTGGCCGAAAGGGTCGTTTGGCCGAAAGGACCGTTTGGGCGAAAGGGGCATTTGGCCGAAAGGGTCATTAGGCCGAAAGGGTCGTTTGCCTGACAGGGTCATTTGGCCGAAAGGGTCATTAGGCCGGAAAGGTCGTTTGGCCGAAAGGGTCATTTGGCCGAAATGGTTCTTTGGCTGAAAGGGTCGTTTGACCGAAAGGATCGTTTGGCCGAAAGGGTCATTTGGCCGAAAGGGTCTTTTGGCCGAAAGGGTCATTTGGCCGAATAAGACATTTGGCCGAGTGAGACGTCTCACTTCTCACTCCTCATTTATTACTTCTCGCTGTGAAAAGTGAGAAGCGCGAAGTGAGTAGTGAATCGTCTTATTACTCACTTTGCGCTCCACATTTTTTCACAGTGAGAAGTGAGAAATGAGTTTCGGCCAAACGACCCTTCCGGCCAAATGACTCGTCCAGATGGGTTTCGGCCTAATGGTTTGTTCGGCCCAGTGGCATTCGGCCAAATGGCTTTCGGTCGAATTGGTTTCGGCCAAACGACCATTCCCCTAAAGTTTCTATTGATATTGAATGACACTATAAATGATAGTAATGGTAGGACTGTCAGATGGGAAAACTTCTGTGAGACAAAGACTTTAGCGGTTTTACAGACATGGTCAAAATATAAAGTTCTGGTTCAAAATTGTCGTAAATGATAACACTTCGGAAGTTTTTTCTAGAATTTTTTCAAAAGTTTCTTCCAGAATTTCATCTAAAATTCGTTCCGGAACTCCTTCGGAAGATCTTTGCGCAATTCCTTCGGAAGTTCCTTCCGAGATTTCTTGGAAGCTCCTTTTGGAATTCCCTCCGAACTTAAGTTCCATCTGGAACTCCTTCCATAAGTTTCTTCCGAAAGTTCCTTTATTCCTTTCGGAAGTTTCATTCGGAATTCCTTTCGAAGTTCCTTCTAGAATTCCATTCGGAGGTTCCTTCTAGAATTCCATTCGGAAGTTCTTTTCGGAATTCCATTCGGAAGTTCCTTCCGGAATTCCATTCGGAAGTTCCTTCCGAAATTCCATTCGGAAGTTCCTTCCGGAATTCCATTCGGAAGTTCCTTCCGGATTTCCTTCGGAAGTTCGTTCCGGATTTCCTTCGGAAGTTCCTTTCGGAATTCCATTCGGAAGTTCCTTCCAGAATTCCATTCGGAAGTTCCTTCCGGAATTCCATTCGGAAGTTCCTTCCGGAATTCCATTCGGAAGTTCCTTCCGGAATTCCATTCGGAAGTTCCTTCCGGAATTCCATTCGGAAGTTCCTTCCGGAATTCCATTCGAAGTTCCTTCCGAATTCCATTCGGAAGTTCCTTCCGAATTCCATTCACAAGTTCCTTCCGAATTCCATTCGGAAGTTCCTTCCGGAATTCCATTCGGAAGTTCCTTTCGGAAGTTCCTTCCGGAATTCCATTCGGAAGTTCCTTCCGGAATTCCATTCGGAAGTTCCTTCCGGAATTCCATTCGGAAGTTCCTTCCGGAATTCCATTCGGAAGTTCCTTCCATTCGGAAGTTTCTTCCGGAATTCCATTCGGAAGTTCCTTCCATTCGAAAGTTTCTTCCGGAATTCCATTCGGAAGTTCCTTCCGGAATTCCATTCGGAAGTTCCTTCCGGAATTCCATTAGGAAGTTCCTTCCGGAATTCCATTCGGAAGTTCCTTCCGGAAATTCCTTCCGGAATTCCATTAGGAAGTTCCTTGCGGAATTCCATTCGGAAGTTCCTTCCGGAATTCCATTCGGAAGTTCCTTCCGGAATTCCATTCGGGAGTTCCTTCCGGAATTCCATTCGGAAGTTCCTTCCGGAATTCCATTCGGAGGTTCCTTCCGAATTCCATTCGGAAGTTCCTTCCGAATTCCATTCGGAAGTTCCTTCCGGAATTCCATTCGGAAGTTCCTTCGGAATTCCATTCGGAAGTTCCTTCCGGAATTCCATTCGGAAGTTCCTTCCGGAATTCCATTCGGAAGTTCCTTCCGGAATTCCATTCGGAAGTTCCTTCCGGAATTCCATTCGGAAGTTCCTTCCGGAATTCCATTCGGAAGTTCCTTCCGGAATTCCATTCGGAAGCTCCTTCCGGAATTCCATTCAGAAGCTCCTTCCGGAATTCCACTCAGAAGTTCCTTCCGGAATTCCATTCGGAAGCACCTTCCAGAATTCCATTCGGAAGTACCTTCCGGAATTTCATTCGGAAGTACCTTCCGGAATTCCATTCGGAAGTACCTTCCGGAATTCCATTCGGAAGTACCTTCCGGAATTCCATTCGGAAGTACCTTCCGGAATTCCATTCGGAAGTACCTTCCGGAATTCCTTTCGGAAGTACCTTCCGGAATTCCATTCGGAAGTACCTTCCGGAATTCCATTCGGAAGTACCTTCCGGAATTCCATTCGGAAGTACCTTCCGGAATTCCATTCGGAAGTACCTTCCGGAATTCCATTCGGAAGTTCCTTCCGGAATTCCATTCGGAAGTACCTTCCGGATTCCATTCGAAAGCTCCTTCCGGAATTCCATTCGAAGCTCCTTCCGAATTCCATTCGGAAGTTCCTTCCGAATTCCATTCGGAAGTTCCTTCCGGAATTCCATTCGGAAGTTCCTTCCGGAATTCCATTCGGAAGTTCCTTCCGGAATTCCATTCGGAAGTTCCTTCCGAATTCCATTCGGAAGTTCCTTCCGGAATTCCATTCGGAAGTTCCTTCCGGAATTCCATTCGGAAGTTCCTTCCGGAATTCCATTCGGAAGTTCCTTCCGGAATTCCGTTCGGAAGCGCCTTCCGGAATTCCATTCGAAAGTTCTTCCGAATTCCATTCGGAAGTTCCTTCCGGAATTCCATTCGGAAGTTCCATCCGAATTCCATTCGGAAGTTCCTTCCGAATTCCATTCGGAAGTTCCTTCCGGATTTTCATTCGGAAGTTTCCTCTGGATTTCCATTCGGAAGTTCATTCCAGAATTCCATTCGTAAGTTCCTTCCGAATTCCATTCGGAAGTTCCTTCCAGAATTCCATTCGGAAGTTCCTTCCGGAATTCCATTCGGAAGTTCCTTCCGGAATTCCATTCGGAAGTTCCTTCCGGAATTCCATTCGGAAGTTCCTTCCGGAATTCCATTCGGAAGTTCCTTCCGGAATTCCATTCGGAAGTTCCTTCCGGAATTCCATTCGGAAGTTCCTTCCGGAATTCCATTCGGAAGTACCTTCCGGAATTCCATCCGGAAGCTCGTTCCGGAATTCCATTCGGAAGCTCCTTCCGGAATTCCATTCCCAAGTTCCTTCCGGAATTCCATTTGCAAGTTCCTTTCGGAAGTTCTTTTCGGAAGTTCCGTTCGGAAGCTCCTTCCGGAATTCCATTCGAAAGTTCCTTCCGGAATTCCTTCGGAAGTTCCTTCCGGAATTCCTTCGGAAGTTCCTTCAGAAGTTTCTGGAACTCCTTCCAAAGTTCATTCGGAAGTTCCTTCCGGAAATCTTTCGGAGGTTCCTTCCGGAATTCCATTCGGAAGTTCTTTCCGGAATCCCTTCTGGATTTCCTTTCCGAATTCCTTCTGCAGTTCCTTCCGGAATTCCTTCGGCAGTTACTTCCGGAATTCCTTCAACAGTTCCTTGCGGAATTCCTTCGGAAGTTCCTTCCAGAATGCCTTTGGAAGTTCCTTTCAGAATGCCTTGGAATTGGTTCGGAAGTTACTTCTAGAATTCCTTCGGAAAATCCGTCTGGAGCTTCTTCGAAACTTCCTTCCGGAGTGCCTTCGGAAGATCATTCCGGAGTTCCTTCGGAAGTTCCTTCGGAAGTTCATACAGAAGTTCCTTCCAGGTTTCACTCGGAAGTTTGTGGAGTTCCTTCCAAAGTTCCTTCTGGAGTTCCTTCGGATAATCCTTCGGAATTTCCTTCCGGAATTCTTTCGGAGGTTCCTTTCATAATTCCTTCACAAGTTCCTTCCCGAATTCCTTCGAAAGTTCCTTCTGGAACTCCTTTGGAAGTTTCTCCCGGAAATTCGGTAGTTCTTTCTGCAATTTCTTCTGGAATTCCTTCCGAAGTTGATCCGGAATTCCTTCGGAAGTTGCTTCTGGAATTCCTTCGGAAGTTCCTTCTAGAATTTCTTTCGAAGTTCCTTCGGAAGTTCTATCTAGAATTCCTTCGGAAGTTCCTTCCGGAATTACTTCGGAGGTTCCTTCCGGAATTCCTTGAGAAGTTCCTTCCGGAACTCAGGAAGTTTCATTCGGAATTCGTTCCATTAGTTTTTTTTTCCGGAAGTTCCGGAATTCCTTTCGACAGTTCCTTCCGGAATTCATTCAGAAGTTCCTTCCAGAATTTCATTCGGAAGTTCCTTCCGGATTTTCATTCGGAAGTTCCTTCCGGATTTCCATTCGGAAGTTCATTCCAGAATTCTATTCAGAAGTTCCTTTCGGAAGTTCATTCCAGAATTCTATTCAGAAGTTCCTTTCGGAATTCCTTTCTGAAGTTCCAGTAACTTCGTGAATTATGCATAATATTCTTTTTTTTTAACCCTCGATACTATATATAAATGTGAATCATTATGCGCATAAAACAACCGAAAATCCATAGCAATTTTCTCAACAAATGCTTTGAAAATACAACCAAATCAAGAACCACGATTGCTGCATAAAACAGTAGCTACAGCCATTGAAAACATGGCCGCTACCCCATCTTTTGAGGCTATCTTATTTTCTCGCTTCATAAATCATGCACTCCATCAAACAACTCCGTCGGTATGGCAAACGCTCCTTCAGAGAGCCTCGATGCAACTATTTACGACGGGCTGCACAAAAGCAGATGCAAGTTTATGGTGCGCAATCCGGCACCCATCAGCCGTCTCCGGTCGTCGGCGTTGTCTATCGTTCTATTGAAAGTTCGCCGTTCAATCGCTCAAAATGATGCGCTGCTGAATAGCTGCGTAAGAATTGGCCCTGCCGGGGGCTACAACTTCGACAGCGTGCAGTAGCGGTTGGTACAGAGATTCAAAATAATTGACTCGCCGGCCAACAACCAAGGCCAACCATCGAACCATAACCCAACCGGGAGCAGAAGCACCATTAAAGTTTACGCCTCAAGATAAGACTTCGACAGCCATCCAACCGACCACCAACCATTTTCCCTTTACATACTGCGCTTCGCTTCAACGGCGGCGATGCGATGGGGCCAACTGGTGGCGCAAAGTATTAGTAAGTAAGTCCATCGATCGATCGATTGGTTCGGTAGCACTGTGGGTGAGAGCGAGTAGCACGGGGGAAACCAGACGATTGGCCCTCGTTCGGTCGTTTTCCAAGAGTTATGCAACACCCGGGTTCTCCGGTCGGGTTGAGAGTTGAGCGGTAAGGAAGAAGTTAATAAATTTTCCCAGCCATCGATAATCAATTGCATTAATGGCGAGGGCACCTTCTGGTGCGAGGTATGAAGTTGGCGAATATTTAAATTGAACGGATCGAATGTTCGTAGAAGGTGCGTGTCTTGGAGAATTTGCGGCTTGAGTGTCGGTGGTTTAGGTTTACAGGAAATCCATCCGGGATCGTATTGTTGATCCAAATCGAAGTGGGAACCCTCGTCAAACTTTTTGACACATTTTCTTTTTTTGTGTACGTCGTCGTACCAAGAAAGAATCATACTTGAAGTGCGAAGGAAATTGTGAGTTTTCTGCATTCGTTTGGTTTGTTGAAGTTTGCGATCTGCGTGAAATGTCAATTTATTCCGAACGAATTGAGATGGATTACAGTTGGAATTGTTTTAGGATCAATCAAAACGGATCCTTATCAAAGGAAAGTTTTGCAACAAGCCATCATACAAAATGGATTCTCAACAGTTGGGAGTTTGCCATCATCACCACCGTCATTGTATTATAATGTCATTTGCGTTTTTACTAATAGTTATATATTTTCTTATTTTACAGGTGAGTTGGCTGAACATATTCGAGTAAATGGCAACATTCAACATTTGCATTTGGGAAGAATTCGTTACTATTTGTGAGTATGCAACAGAAACTGTGCAGAAAGAAAGAAGCGAAATTGAAATAGGACGGAATTTTTGGAAATAAATTCAAAATTTGTCAGAAAATTAGATTGAATTTCTTCAGGTTATACGTTTGAATTTACGTGAAATTTTTCAAATTTACAGGGGAAACGTTGCAAATTTTCGTGGGAACTTTTTTAGAATTTTCACAATATTTTTTTTTAACCTTTCCGTCCCCAACGTCTGTTTTTAAGGGCTTTCAAAAATCCAAACTGCCGTGAAAACCGCATTTCTTGACCGATTCTTTCGCAACAAGTTGCACTCCATCCGGATGGATCCCAATTTTTGATTTATACTAGTTTCGAGGCTATCCACAGCACGGTTCCAGAATTATTCCAGATTCCGTTGGGGTCAGTTGTCCCCGGAATAAGTGGCCATTTACAATTTTAAGTCAAAACAGGTCGTGCGACACCTCAAACTTCATGATTTTACAAAGCAATGATGAGAATGATATTTTTGGGGTTCCTGGCCCACTCGGATCCAATCCGGCCACATCAGTCCCAATCCGGGGACCAACGGAATGGCCATTTTCTAAATTGATGCAAAATAGGTCGTGCGACACCTCAAACTTCATGAATTTACAAAGCAATGATGGGAATGATATTTTTGGGGTTCCTGGCCCACTCGGATCCAATCTGGCCACATCAGTCCCATTCCGGGGACCAACGGAATGGCCATTTTCTAAATAGATTCAAAATAGGTCGTGCGACACCTCAAACTTCATGAATTTACAAAGCAATGATGGGAATGATATTTTTGGGGTTCCTGGCCCACTCGGATTCAATACGGCCACATCAGTCCCAATCCGGGGACCTACGGAATGGCCATTTTCTAAATTGATTCAAAATAGGTCGTGCGACACCTCAAACTTCATGATTTTACAAAGCAATGATGGGAATGATATTTTTGGGGTTCCTGGCCCACTCGGATCCAATCCGGGGACCAACGGAATGGCCATTTTCTAAATAGATTCAAAATAGGTCGTGCGACACCTCAAACTTCATGAATTTACAAAGCAATGATGGGAATGATATTTTTGGGGTTCCTGGCCCACTCGGATTCAATCCGGCCACATCAGTCCCAATCCGGGGACCTATGGAATGGCCATTTTCTAAATTGATTCAAAATAGGTCGTGCGACACCTCAAACTTCATGATTTTGCAAAGCAATGATGGGAATGATATTTTTGGGGTTCCTGGCCCACTTGAATTCAATTCGGCCACATCAGTCCCAATCTGGGGACCTATGGAATGGCCATTTTCTAAATTGATTCAAAATAGGTCGTGCGACACCTCAAACTTCATGATTTTACAAAGCAATGATGGGAATGATATTTTTGGGGTTCCTGGCCCACTCGGATCCAATCCGGCCACATCAGTCCTAATCCGGGGACCAACGGAATGGCCATTTTCAAAATTGATTCAAAATAGGTCGTGCGACACCTCAAACTTCATGATTTTACAAAGCAATGATGGGAATGATATTTTTGGGGTTCCTGGCCCACTCGGATCCAATCCGGGGACCAACGGAATGGCCATTTTCTAAATAGATTCAAAATAGGTCGTGCGACACCTCAAACTTCATGATTTTACAAAGCAATGATGGGAATGATATTTTTGGGGTTCCTGGCCCACTCGGATCCAATCCGGCCACATCAGTCCCAATCCGGGGACCAACGAAATGGCCATTTTCTAAATTGATGCAAAATAGGTCGTGCGACACCTCAAACTTCATGTTTTTACAAAGCGATGATGGAAATGATATTTTTAGGGTTCCTGGCCCACTCGGATTCAATCCGGCCACAATCCGGAGGACCTACGGAATGGCCATTTTCTAAATTGATTCAAAATAGGTCGTGCAACACCTCAAACTTCATAATTTCACAAAGCAATGATGAGAATGATATTTTCAGGGTTCCTGGCCAACTTGGATTCAATCCGGCCACATCGTTCACAATCCGGGGACCTACGGAATGGTCATTTTCTAAATTGATTCAAAATAGGTCGTGCGACACCTATACCTTCATGATTTTACAAAGCAATGATGAGAATGATATTTTTAGGGTTCCTGGCCCACTCGGATTCAATCCGACCACATCGGTCACAATCCAAGGACCCAGGAATTCCACCGAAAATTCATACAGAAATTATATCGTAAATGAAATCAACAATGGAATTTTCGGAGGAATCCTAGATTAATTCCCATTTCTTTTGGGATAGAATTCGGTGGAAACTTCAAGATTTCTACTGAGACATCCTCCACGAGTTTTCTGAAAATTCTCCTGGAGTTCCTCCGAATTCCACCGGCAGTTCCTCAAAGAGTTCCTGCAGGATTTTCTCCGAGAATTATTCCGGTAGTTCTATCGGCAGATCTTACGAGGGGTTCCTCTTCCGGGAATTTCTCCAGAATCTCCTCCGGGAATTCATTCAAGCTTTGTTTATGGAATTCATTTAGGCTTCTTCAGGAATTTATATAGAAAATCCTCCAGAAGCTCCATCGAGAATTTCTCTGGGAGCTCCTGAAGGTAATCTCCGGGAGGTTCTCTGATGATGATGATGATCCAGCTCAGCTACATACCCCTAGAAAGTTTTCAGCTAGATTTGTGTTTAAGTTGAATTATCCAAGAATTTTTCGAGCATTCTTCTGGTAGTTTCATTGGCAGTTCCTTCGGGGGGTCATTTGAAAATTCTCCCGGGAGTTTTTCCAGAAATTCCTCCAGAAGTTATTTCAAGAATGCCTACGGAAGTTCTACCAGAAATCACGCAGGCTTTTTTCAGGAAATCATTTAGTCCTTCTTCAGAAATTCAGCTGGAAATTCCTCCCAAAGTTCTTCCAATAGTTTCTCTGGGAGTCCCTCTAGGAATTCTGCTAGGAGTTCCTCCTGAAATTCCTCCGGTAGCTCTTACGGGAGCTCTTTCGGCAGTTACTACGAGAATTCCTCCGGAAGATCCACCGGCAGTTTCTATGAGCATTCCTCCAGAAGTTTCTACGGCAGTTCCCCCGAGTGTTCCTCTAAGAAGGAACTCCTGGAGAAATTTCTTTAGGAATTTCCGGAGAAATTATCAGAGGATTTTTCGGAATAACTTCCGGTGGAACTTCTGGAGGAATTTCTTAAAGAACTACAGAAAGAATTTCTAGAGTATCTCTCGTAAGAGCTCTTGGATGAACCCCCAAATGAACTTCCGTAAGAATTCCAGGAGGAACTCCTGGAAGAGTTCTCAAAAGATCTCCCTAGGATTCTCCTAGGAACTTCTGGAGGATTTTGTAGATAAATTATCTTCAAAAAGCCTGAATGAATTCCCGGAGGAGCTACTGCTGGAACACCCGAAGAAAATTTCAGAGGAACAGTCGTTGGAATACCCGGAGTTAAATTTCGAGAGGAACTTCCGAAATCCCATTTCCCGTGAAATTCCTGCCATATATCCTCCTGGATTTCCCTGTGAAGTTCTTGGAGGGATTCCCAGAGGAACTCTTAGAAAAACTCCTGGAAGAGGTCCCACAAGCACTTCCGGAAGAATTCTCACAAGGAAGTCCTGAACTTATTCTTGGAGAAGTTCATGAAGGAATTTCTGGATAAATATCTGAAGGAATTCCCGGAAAAATACCAGGAGAAATTATTGCAGAAATTCCCAGATGAAATGCTGAAGAAATTACCGAATGAATTCCCGAAGATAGTTCTGAAGAAATACTTGGAAGAACTCTTGAAAGATATCTTGGAGGAACTTTCAAATTAATATCAAAATGAAATTCTGGAGTGAATTTCTAGTGAAGTCCGGAAAGCATTCCAGGACAATTCCGGGGAAAAATTTCGGGAGAAATTTCTGGAGAAGTACCTGAAGCAATTCCCGGGAAAATACCTGGAAGAATTTCCGAGGAAATATATGGACGAATTCCTGGATAAATTTCTGAAGAAATTTTTAGATGAATTCTTGAAGGATATTCTGATGTAATAGCGGAAAGAATTTCAGAATGAAATCCTAGAGGATTTCGCTATTAAATTTATGGAGGTATTACCGGAAAAACTCCTGAAAGTTATCCTGGAGGAATTAAAGGAAGAGTTCCTGAAGGAATGCCCGGAGAAGTTCCTAGAAGAATTTCCGAAGGAATTTCTTATAGATTTACAAGTGAAATTGTGGAGCGAAATCGGAGAATTTCCGTCATAAATTTTTGAAAAAACTTCTAGCGGAATTTTGGAAGGAAATTCCGTTTGTATTCTTGAAGGAACTCTCGAATGTATTTCTGAAGGAAATGCCGGAGGTTTTTTTCTGGAAGAATAGCCAAAGAAATGTCTAGAAGGAAAAATTTAAGAAGAAAAAAAATCTTCAAGGAATTTCCTCATGAATTTCCTAAAAAACAAATTTAGTGAGGTGTTTCTAGATAAGGAGAAATTACAATTACATGAGAAAGATTTTTGAACGATTTTCAGAGGAATTTGTGGATTACTTTCCGGAGGAATTTAGAAGTTCCCAGGGGAGCTTCCAGAACGATTTCAAGGAGAATTCTTGAGCCCGAAACTTTTCGAGTTGTTTTGCCTCAACCTGCCCACTCTGTCTACGCCCTTGTATCATTCCCATCATTGCTTTGTAAAATCATGAAGTTTGAGGTGTCACATGACCTATTTTGAATTAATTTAGAAAATGGCCATTCCGTTGGTTTCCGGATTGTGACCGATGTGGCCGGATTGAATCCGAGTGGGCCAGGAACCCTAAAAATATCATTATCATTATTGCTTTGTAAAATCATGAAGTTTGAGGTGTCGCACGACCTGTTTTGACTTAAAATTGTAAATGGCCACTTATTCCGGGGACAACTGACCCCAACGGAATCTGGAATAATTCTGGAACCGTGCTGTGGATAGCCTCGAAACTAGTATAAATCAAAAATTGGGATCCATCCGGATGGAATGCAACTTGTTGCGAAAGAATCGGTCAAGAAATGCGATTTTAACAGCAGTTTAGATTTTTGAAAGCCCTTAAAAACAGACGTTGGGGACGGAAAGGTATTGTGCGTGAGCATGATGACCGTACATCCGTAGTTGCTACTCCGTGATTGACCAGATCAATCGTACTTGCACAGAGAGCCAAGGGGTGAAACATGACAGTTGAATTTCCAACAAAGTATTTTGAATTACTTTAGAAAATGCATTTGATTTTTACGAACCGACAGGTCTGTCATTATTTAGGCTTTTTTTCCTTCGGTTTCCGCCGGACGTTGGGCATAACGGACGTCAGGCATAATGTACGATAGGTATAATGGACGTTGGGCATAAAATGACCCAAAGAACAGCCTTTGGCATAAAGAAGGCAGAATTATGCCTAACGTCCATTATGCCTAACGTACTTATGCCTAACGTCGAGGAGCCCTCTCGACCTGCCAATATGGTGATGGATTGGCCTTCGGCGGGTACGATGCCGATTTTAGTCGATGGGGCTCCAAACTCGGAATGGCTTTCTTCGGGATTTTTATTCCAAAAAAAAAAAAAAAAAACGGCTGTTTTCTGGTAATTTGGGAAATATAGGAATCAGGTTTTGCCACTATACTAGGGGGTCACATTTAGTTAACTGGTGTCCACCACACCTTCTCTATTTTCAATGTCCACTTTATCTTCCACTTCAAATAACTTCACTAGCTCTGGATTTTCACCTTTCACGATCGAAGACTTTTCGTTTAGTGGAGAATTCTGGACAGGGAAATATTTACATTGTTTAATAAAGTTGATGGCCCTTGGTCAGTGACATTCCGAACATTTGTCGATTGAATGAATTATGCCTACTCCAACACCACCCAAGTTCTGGCTGTACTTGTCTGGATTCCATCCTCGCGTTTCATCCGATGATGTGCAGAGAATAGTGACGCCCTGCCTGGATTTGCAATCTCCGTGTGATGTGATTTGCTTAGTTCCTAAAAGAAAAGATGTTTCGAACATGTCGTTCATTTCATTCAAAGTTGGTCTCGAACCATCACTGAAAGAACAGGCGTTGCTAGTATCGAGTTGGCTGGACGAACTGGTCCTCAGGGAATTTGTGGACCAATAAAAAAAAAACGCTCTACGACAATCCCTCAGAACGGTGGACATCAATCAGACATCTATTTAATGCGTTATGCTGAGGACGTTATGCTCTTCCCACAGACGACTACCTCCCGAGCTGACCGTTGTATTAGTATACTACCAGAACGTGAGGCGACTGAATCGTCGATTTGTTTTTGGCTATGGCGGATTGCAACTACGACGTCATAATACTGACCAAGACCGGATTAAACGATTGCATCGATTCTCTGCAAATTTTCGGATCGTCATTCAATGTGTTTCGCTGTGAATGCTGATGATAAAGTGCTGATAGCTGACACACTGTCTGTTCCTGCATCAAGTGCTGCACTGCTTGACGGAATGGAATTCATTAATATGAGGCAGATTAATTACCATCGTAATCAATCCGACCGTACACTGGACCTTGTGTTCTGTTCAGATAATTATAAACCTAAAGTCAGCTCTGCTGTAGTTGCTTTGTTGCATGTGGATACGCATCATCCTCCGTTGGAAATATTTTTCCCAGCGCGACGTGAACTCGCATGGTGCAGACGATAAGCCAGGTCTGGATTTTGGCAAGGTATGATTATGAGTTGCTCTACTGCGATCTTCAAAATGTCGATTGGGACTGTTCGAATGTTAATGAAATGGCGAGTAAACTCTGTTTCATCGGTCAACAATGATTGCAAGCAAATTTTCCTGCTCAACGGCGCCCAAAGTCACCTGCTTGGAGTACCTCGTTACTAAGAAAGTTGAAAAGGGAAAGAAATGCCAGTTAGCGAAAGCATCGTGCGCAACGGTCTCTCGGGAGCAAACTCCGTTTCCAACGTGCTAGTAATACACGCAAAAAAAGCGTTCCCGAATTCGTTAACCAGCAAAAATACACCGTGATTTAATTCATGGATTCGGGAACACCAGTCACGTTTTCCAGAACGTTTCAGAAAACGTGACTGTATTCCCGAATCCGTGATTGTTGTTCCCGAAAAAATACACCGTGAACTCGTAAGTTCACGAATTCATCAACGCTTTTTTTTTTTGCGTGTACTTAGCGCAGCTTGAATTCGGAATTATATAAGGCCTACGTTATAAGAGTGCAAACCAATCTCAAACGTAATCCCAAATGATTTTGGAAGTTCGTTAACAGTAAAAGGAAAAACTCATCTATTCCAAAAAATGTGGTGTATGACAACGCTGAAGCGAAAACATCTGCGGAATGTTGTGAACTCTTCGCTAGATTTTTTGAATCCGTATTCAATCAAAGCTCTGCTACCAATGCTTAAGTTGAGTCCGTCACGCTAGACGTTCATTTGAACTTGATTAGACAACATTCGTCACTGTGTCTGGCCATTGCTGGGTCATCCCAGCAAGGTACCCCCTATTTTAATAACCGTAACTCATAAGATTATCTTGAAAGAGTGCTTTCGAACCTATTGAAATGACATGTTTGAGCATCTTGAAATGAAGTTTCTGACCCTTTTGAAAGTAGTTGGAAGCCTACTTGAAAAGCCTTTTGAAAAAATAATTGTGAGCCCCTCAAAAGGGAGTTTCCGAGGCTTTCAAAAGGAGGCTTCCAAGCCACATGAAAAGGGTCATTCGAGCCTCTTGAAAGGAGACTTTGAGTATCTTAAAATGATGTTGCCGAGCCGTTTGAAAGTTGACTTCTTGAAGGAAGAATTCCGAGCCACTCGAAAGGAAAATTCCGAGCCACTTGAAAGGGGGCTTCTGAGCAGTAGTGCGAATTCTCAGTCTCAGTGACTGAAATTTGTTGGATATTGATACCATTTCCTCTTCACACTCACTCTTAGCAGTGAAAACTGAAAATGATTAGCAGCAACAATCAAAGATAAAGTAAACAAAAGACCTTTCTTCTCATTGC
Organism: Armigeres subalbatus; assembly: GCF_024139115.2. NCBI lineage: Eukaryota > Metazoa > Arthropoda > Insecta > Diptera > Culicidae > Armigeres > Armigeres subalbatus. The sequence goes on from NC_085141.1 coordinate 272,463,720, forward strand.
ACACGCAGCCCGCAGTGACAGCCCATTCAGTTCACTCGCTGCTGCGTGAATGCGACGTCCCTATATAAATGCATGGGTGAATACTACCACTCGAAAGACAATGACAGGAAATTTGTGCCGAATGATCATCAGCTTCAGCCCGCTGTTGGCAAACCGAGTTTGCTAAGCTACTCCTGCTTTGCCTTGCTGACTGAAAGGCACCGTCATAGGCAAAGAGGAGCAGAATCACACTCAGCAGGCATTGTTGATAAATTGCACCACTGCTTCCGAGCATCTTGAAATTGGGCTTCCGACCCCTTTGAAAAGCGGTTTCCGAGCCACTCGTGATGGTTGGCTAAAATGATTCCTAGCCCCTCGAATGGAGGATTCTGAGCCCCGTAAAAGGGGGCTTCCGAGCCTCACGAAAAGGGTCTTTGCCTCTTGAAATGGGGCTTTGGGCATTTAGAAATGACATTTCTGAACCTTTTTAAAGTAGGCTTCTAAGCTTCTCGAAGGAAGAACTCTGAGCCCTTCCAAAGGAAGTTTTCGAGCCACTTGAAAGGGGGTCTCCGAGTCTCTTGAAAGTTAGCTTCTGAGCCTCTTGAAAGGGGGCTTCCGACCCTTTCAAAAACAGGCTTTTGAACCACTTGAAAAGGGGCTGGCTGAAAGAAGAATTTCGAGCCCCTTCGAAAGATGGTTTTCAGCCGTTGCTGAGCCTTTTGAAAATAGGGCTTCCGAGCTTTTTTAAAGAGGGGTTCCGGGTCTTTTGAAAGAGGCTTCAAACCATCTGGAAAAGGGGGATTGTGACCCTCTTAAGAAAGGGTATCTGAGCCTCTTGAGTGAGGGCTTTCTATCTGTTTTGAAAGGGGGCTTCCGAAAAGAGGCTTTCGAACCACTTCAAAGGGGACTGACTGAAAGAAGAATTCGGTTTTCGAGTCTCTTGAAAGGAGGCATTAGCATCTTAAAATGACGTTGCTGAGCCTTAGGCTTCCAAGCTTCTCTAAGAAAGAATTCCGAGCCCCTCGAACGGAAGTTTCCGAACCACTTGAAAGGGGGTTTCCGAGTCTCTTGAAAGTGGGCTTCTGAGTCCCTTGAAAAGGGGGCTTCTGAGCCTCCTGAAATTAGGTTTCCAACCATTTTGAAAATAGGCTACCGAACCACTTGTGGGGATCGACTGAAAGAATTTGGAGCCCCTCTAAAGGAGGTTTCCTAGTCTCTTGAAGGGGTCTTGGAATGAGAATTTTGAACCGCGTAGAAGAAGGCTTCCAACATTTTTTTTATAAAAGCTTTTATCCTAACCTTCAAATTTAATATTTCAATTATTTTGCGTGGAAGGATGCTTTCGAACCGCGTAGAAGAAGGCTACCAAGAGTTTTTTTAAAGCCTTATGCCTCAAGGCTTCTGAACCTTCAAATTTAATATTTTAGACAAGAAGTATATTCAATACAATTTTCATAATTTTGTTTCGATTAAGTAGATTGTTTTTGAAGATTTCTTTGATATTTTGTCTCACAGCCCTTCATACACTGTGTTGGCTCTGGTGGACATGGTTCGATATGTTGCAATTTACTAATTTCTATGCATATTATGTTCAATTCAAAGTCTTGGAATATAAATTTATACAATTATTAAAACTTCACCAATACTTTTTTTAATTAGAATTTTAATACGTCCGCCATTACGCAGTTTCGTTCAAGGCACCCCCTGGGGTCAGCGAAGGTACCCACGGGGGTACATGTACCCCAGTTTGATATCCGCTGAAATAAATAAATATATTCCATGTAACCCAATGGCCACATTACGCCACCCCTTATGGCAGTCCAAAAGGCTTTTAATCGGTCCTCTGTTGGTGGGACACTGTAGTTCAGTGTGTGGTTGGCTGCGTAGGGTGGTGGTGGAGCTCAATTTAAGACCTAGTCTACTACAGGGGGCCGACTGGGGAAAACCTACACTGAGACACGAGCATTACCTGCATTTACAACATTTATTCCACGAAATACACTACACTAAACACGGATTTCTCGGGAACGCTTTTGAAATAACATAACCAACACTTTCACCAGCAATCATGCTTCTTACCGCACGGCTAAGGAAGGCCTCTCAGAATACTCTTTATTATACTTAGCAGACTGGCCGCTTCAATGACGGGATTATCTCTCCTTGCTTGTACCGGGCAGACGCATTCATTTGAAGAATCTTCCTTTCGCTTTATACCGAACCACAATAAAAAAAACTGGACCAGATTTCAATAAATGTTTCAATGATAATTATTCTAACTGAACTCCGACAAATGGCATTTTCGGTGAAAAAGTACATTCCGCGAAATGTGAAAAGATGCTTTCCGCGAAATGGTTTTCGGCGAAATAGGCCAAAACCCATCTGCCCGAAAGTCATTCGGCCGACAGAGTCATACGGCCGAATAGGTTATTTATTGAATAGGTCTTTTGGCCCACTAGGTCACACAGCACCGACGGCACAAGACTCTCACGCAGCACGAAAGCTTACATTTTTTTTGGCGAACTGTTTGTTCGGTGCATGAAATTTGACTGGATAAAATGTAAACAATTGCATAATCAAAGTGTTTTACTGTACATTTCCCAACACTGCACTGAGAAGCATTTCAGCCCAAATCCTGGCGAAAAATCATAAACAAAAATTTTAGATATTTTCATATTATTTTCGTTTTGAACTCTCAAATAGTGATACTAATTTGCCATGGGCATTTTGAAACCATATTGTTCACTTGTGAGCGATTCTGGCTGTCAAAACTTCACCATAATTTAAATGCAAAATTTATCGCAATTGTTTGAAAAATGTTCACGTTTCATCATGTTTTTCTTGATTTTAAAAAAAAATAAGATGAAAATATCCATAATGAGGGCATTTAAAACGTTTTCAGGCATGATTTGATCTGAAATCATTTTCAGGTGATCCAGTATCATGATATTAATTCCTTAGCTTTTTTCTACCTTTGTACAATAATATGTTTTAGAAAATAAAACTTTTGATTAGGTTTCAAACCAGTCCAAGTAACAAAATTGTTAGCGTTGGAAACATGGTTTCCTTAATAAGCCCTATAAACATTATTTCACGCAATCGTGATTAATTTTTGTACTAGAAAAAATGCTAGAAAAAAAAATCATGGTTTTGAGTGCCAAACCTCACATAAATTATGTTTCGCTTCCAAAGAAGAGTGAGACTTTGATGAACCGATCCATAAAAGCATACGCATTTTTCGGATGTTAAGATTATTAAGAAACATAGCGGTTGATTTGCATTTCGTATTTATTAGATCTGCTCCATTTGATATTACAAAACATTATCCAGGGACTTTAACATGATCCGATGACAAATTTATATAATCGAGTTAAGCAAACAAAGTACATCTTTTCGGAAAATTTAGCAAGTAATAATCAAAGAATGGGGTTTCCAGTAGCCTTGTGAGCAAAGGCGTAGGAGATGGCGAGTTCGATGCTCGGACCGGTCTAGGATGTTTTCGGGTTGGAAGCTTTGTACTGCGCCCTCCTATGTGCACGGGTGGGGAATAAGAAATGAGAAATAATTCACAATTCACTTCGTACTTCTCGCTTTTCACAGTGAGAAATGAGGAATGATTAGGGTGAAGTGAGAAAAGAGACGTCATATTTCTCACTCCGTTTTTCTCTTTTCTCACGGTGAGATGTGCGAATTGAGTAGTGAAACGTATCACTTCTCATTTCGCACTATTCACTTTTCACAGTGAGAAGTGAGAAATTAGAAATCAAGAGTGAAAAGTGAGGAGTGAGACGTCACACTTCTTACACCTCATTTCTCACTTATTACTTCTCACAGTGAAAAGTGGGAAGGGCGAAGTACGAGGTAGACGTCTCCCTTTTCAGTGAGAAATGAGACATGGTGATTGAGAAGTGAGAAGTGGACGTCAAATGACCTATTCGACCAAATAACACATTCAGCAGAACGACTTGTTCCTCCAAATGGCATGTTCGGCCAAATGAACCATTCGTCCAAATTACTTTCGTTCTAATGGTCGGTTCGGCCAAATGGTATATTCGTCCAATAAACAACTTTCGGCCGAATGGTTTTTGGCCAAACGGCCCTTTTTGACCCATTGTCACCATCGATGACGGTAAATTCCTCCAAATTCCCAAGCAAAATTCTTTCCCAATTTTTTTCCCAATTTTGTTGAAAATTCACTGGGTAGAACTTCTTTAACTAACAAGGAAGGTAGAATAGATTCATTGCGTCATATTGTGACATCAACGAAATAGAATTTAATTTATTTGATATTTCGTTAAGATTACGTTTATTATAAAATATATTGTGGCAAGGAGTTATTCAACACACTATTCATCCAACACGTTATGGTCAAATCTATAATTCGCTTATATTATGTAGTATTTTCAAAATTGTAAAATTTGAATCCTTCCGTTCTCACTGCTTAACGCTTTTTGTATGAAAGGTGATTTTTTTTTTTCTTGATTTAGACGCAACGTTGAGACATAACCCTCCCCTCAAGTAGTGATTCAGATGAAATTAAAAAAATTAGAAGGGTTATGTACAAGACACAACCGCCCAACGTAAACTACGTAAGGCAGTTTTGTTCATTGAGGATTGTAGTGCCATCATGCATGAAATTTTTTAGAAAATTCATTTGATTGATTATGTTTCGCACAAAACTATGATATGAAAATTATTGGATACGTAAAAAATTTACTATGAAAACCCAAATTTATTCCTCAGTGGTTATAATGATGCCTTTCTTGGATCCGAATTGCCTATATTTGGGTTTTGAAGCATGTGATGAAATATTTCAATAGAAGAAGCCCTAGGGGAGCATCTTCTTTTCCGTTTGCAACATTTATTATTCAGAAACATTCCAATCATAGGCATATCTTGTTTTTCGTGCATCACTAGAAATAATAAAATGTCAATCATGTACCAAAACCCAATTAATTTGGTTACGATGCGCGCGAGTAGTAAACGTTGCGGTCGGGAAAAGAGGGGATGTGTGTTATTACAATCTAACCTTCACTGTCTGGCAGTGTCACCAGTGTTGGTAAAATCTCAAAATCTCAAATCTCATCGGCAATTCAAACCATGCGTGAGTCAAATCCCATCAGAATCATGGCCCAGAGATTTGCTCATGATTCGAATCGCAATTTGCATCATTGCATGATATTTACGTGTTCTTCATTGCTGAATGCATTGAATTAACTGTTTTTCGTCTAAAACAATGGCTAATAATTCCATGTATAAACAAAACATACGCCTCGATTGCGTTTTGACGCTTTTTAGAATGAAATAATTTTTCGGTGAGTGAGCGAAGCGATGCGATTCTGACAGAGAAACTCAAGCGCGATGCTCCCCCTACAGAATCGCAGGCGAGTTAGCTCGTGCATGAAACCTCGATGATTCAGATTTGAATATGATTCTACCAACACTGAGTGTCATTATGGATAAAATATTCGTGCAACCATTTTATTAATACCATTGCAAGACTTTTGAATCAGGGAGCAAGAAGGTGATAGCTGTATTGTAACTCATATAGCCCGTTTCAAGAACGTATGCGTTCCGAAGCTTTTGTCGTGTACAATAAGTACCGCATGATTGCACCCACGTATTATAAAAATATCCTAAGTGCATTCACACTTCCTGAATCAAAGTTGAATCCTTCTGATTCAGGCGCGCATTTAATAAGGGACCGACAGTTTACTTCGATGATTTTTACTTCCAGGGTGCAGCAGCCGTAAAAAAAAGTAGACAACAACCTTCCGCGCACCATGTTTACGATACTCGTCACTGAGTGGCGATACCGGCGTTTCTATCTGTTTTGTTAAACCCGCTACTCTATGTTTTGAGATTTTCATAATTTTCACCATGAGCTCATGGAAGAATGATAGAGCCGGCGTCACGCCGCGGTTGTTTTCGGCGGCGGCGGCGGCGGCTCGATCGGCGTGGTTCAAAATTTTCCTTCAAACAATTCAAGCAATTTAAATGTCTGCATTTCTTGTGCAATAAAAGCATAAAATATATAAAGTACGCTGCTAATTTTAACACTGTATACTAGCGAGAAAGTGTGCAAAAACTTTTGCTGTTCGTTCTAATTTATATAGAGGTGACATGGTTCAGAATAAGCCTCTTTTGGAAATCCCATAAAATTCCACAGAGATTCTACATGAGAAAAATCTTTGAAACTTCCAAAGAATTCTTCTGAAACTTCCAGAATAAGTAAGGAAGTGCACCGGTTTTTTGGCCAACTTAGTGCCTATTTCTTAGCCTGGTGGCTACAAAGCAAGGCCATGCTGAAAGTGACTGGATTCATTTCATGGTACGATGTAGGTTTTATGATACTTCCTGCCTTTGAGCATTATCATATTAGTTTTATTACACAGGAATGCAGAAATGATGAAGCGGCTCATAAACCTCGTAGTTAATAACTGTGGAAGTGCTTAATGAACACTAAGCTACAATATAGCAATTTTCAAATTAGGATGTAATGCCAACAAAGAAGAGCAGAAGAAATTCACAGGAATTCCCCAATCAGAAATTCTAGGAAATGTTTTATCGAATATTCAGAACTTCTGGACAAAGAACTCCTAAAACTCTTAGAAACGGATTTCTTCGGTGAATGTGAAATCTGGTAGAAACCCAATTACATAACGCTTTAGGGGTGGGTGGGTATCTGTCTGAGCGTTGCAGCCTACGCATTTTAAACCTTTCCTTACCAAAAAGCATTACAGAGATGGGGTTGAAAGTGATCAATTTTGGCGTTATGTAATTTGTGGATGAACCCTTACATTAGTTCCTAAGCATGTATATGACAAAACCCTAGATTATGTTTCTTTCAAGATCATTCTGAAGGATAAGTGGAAAATGTTGGCACTTAGTAGTTCCACTTGGCCAATCGGTATTTGATCACGCGAGTTTATTAACCGTTCAAATAACGTATGGAAGCCAAGTCCAATTAACTGTAATCATCGTTAGTTTCGCTTTGCGCAGTAAATTAACGCACTCTATTTCACTATGTGTGGCTGTATAAATTGTGCTGTATTATTTATTACATTAAATCTTATGATTAATTATTTTAGAGCGTCTTAGGGGAAATGCTACAAGGTTAAAGACTATTATTCTTCCATTTACTTCCACTATTAACTTTTTATGTATCAACAAGCAGATACGTATTTCGTTTCCTACTTGGAAACTTCTTCAGTGTTTGTTATCGACTAGAAGTAAAGAAGTTTCCAAGTAGGAAACGAAATACGTATCTGCTTGTTGATACATAAAAAGTTAATAGTGGAAGTAAATGGAAGAATAATAGTCTTTTAACCTTAAATCTTATATTATTGTTAGTGAAACCCTTGATGAAACCTGTTATTGTGATCTGTGTGATCTATTTAGAATTTATAAGTTCATTAAGACCACAGTTAGGTCAATTAGATATCAAAAACCAAATAAATGAGTATAAGTTACTGTGATATCTGTGTAACATATGAGCTGCTCAGGTATAATTCACGGGAGTAGATTTCTCAAAATTGTGCGGGAAAAATCTCCAGAGTTGTCAGAGAGGAATTATCTATAGCATATCTGAGCTGATAAAGTCTGGAAGAAGGATTCTCAAAATTCGTGCGAGATGATTTGCCCTGAGCTTTTGTAGGGCCAATTTCCAAGAATGTCTGAGAATTTCTGCAAAATTTCTGTGGGAGGAATTCTTGAAGGCGGAATTTCCCAGAGTCTCAGGAGGAAAAATTCGCCAAAAATTACTTAAGCAAGATTATACTACAATTCTTGTATAACGACTGCCCAGAATTTGTGACGACGAATTTCTACAGGATATCTGGAAATTTCCTGAAAATTCGAGTAAAAGGAAAACCTGTGTTGAGGGGAGAGGGTATGCTGAAGTTCTTTAGATTTTTTTTTGTTCATTATTTCTGCAGTGGTAAGTCCTCATAACAGGGGCCCTTCTTAGCTGTGCATTAAGACGCGCGGCTACAAAGCAACACCATGCTGAGGGTGGTGGCTGGGTTCGATTCCCGGTACCGGTCTAGGTAATTTTCGGATTGGAAATTGTCTCGACTTCTCTGGGCATAAAAGTATCATCGTGCCAGCCTCATGATAAACGAATGCAAAAATGGTAACCTGGCTTAGAAACCTCGCAGTTAATAACTGTGAAAGTGCTTAATGACACTAAGCTGCGAGGCAGCTCTGTCCCAGTGTGGGGTGTAATGCCAATAAGTCCTCATAACTCTTGGGAAACAATTTCCCAGCCCAGTCAACATTTTGGTACCTATAACTTTTGATATAGGTTATTATATAGGAACCAACTAAATCGTATATAATGCACAGATTGGCTATATACGTACCAAAGTGGAAGCGATATAGGTACACATACGAGCTTTATTTCACGATTTTTCCTGACATCATACGAACAGTATTACGTTTAAACATTAAAAAATAAGAAATAAAAAAATCTTATCAACACCAAGTCATGCGATCTTTAGATCTGCAGGCGGATACTCTACCACTGCACCATGCTGCACATCTTGAAGTGAGTTGGATTTTTTTCCAACATAAACTACCCTATTTATATCTTTACAACTGCTTGAAACTTCTACAAACCATTTTGGACTTAAGTGGTTTCTGATTGTATTACGATTCACGTAGACATTCATTCACATTGGTATAGGATATTGCAAGGCATATAAGTCATTATGAGTTTTTATTCACACAATTAAGATTGATTTTCACTATGGTAAAAATTATCGTATATGATACATTCAATACAACATTTGTCGACAATAATCTGATAAAGTTTGATATGCAGTGCGATTTAGATTTTTTTATAGAGCAGATATTTCCAAAATTCCCAAGGAAGAGTTTTCTCAAAATTCGAAAAAAGTCAAGGTTTTCTAAAATTCTTGGAGGAAGACATACCCATAATTTCTAAAGGGTAAATCCTCAAAATTCCTGGGAATAAATTCCTCATAATTCTTAGAGAAGGAATAACTCTGTATTTTTAAAATATGAGTTTCCTAAATTTCTGAAGAAAGAATTTTGCCGACTTCCTTGAGGCGAGCATCTCGGAATCCAAAACAAAATTCACTTGCGTTTTTAAGGGCACACCACTCAATATGAAAGCATCACACAACTGTCATTTTCATTATTCTAGAATTTTCCCAGAATTAATGAAGAAGGAAATCTATAGGATTCTTGATGAAGCAAATTTCACAATACCTGGAGTGAGGTTAGCATTTTGCTACAGAAAGACAATTCTCCAGAATTTTGGAAGAAAGTATTTCTCTTCCTTCCTAAAAATGGCACCAGTTATGTAAAATGTGTTCGCTATTATTTTTAGCTCTTTTGTGTATGAAATGATTCAATTGTGGTTTTACTATTGCCTGAAATTCTATGCTGATCACCTCATCGCATCCTCTGATGGCATCTTACTTCAAAATATCAGTGATATAATCAGATGCCTTTAAAAAGATAACATAACCCGAAAATTGTATTGTAGGAGGGGTTTGTGTTTGATTATGCAAGAATTGTGTTTCTGTCTGACTTTGTGTCCTGCGTTTTTTAAATATAATGATACAGAATCTTTTCGTTTTTTGAGTTTCAATCTAGCAAGTGAAATAATGAGCACAACGGATCGTTTTCCAATTTTTACGAATATTTAGAAAATACTCCTACATAACGGAAGTTTTTTTCAAGATACTTGTGAGAACATATCACTCATCAACATAAAAAAGTTGTTTATTTCTTCTACTTCTGCTGGATGCAAATAATACATTGAACGCGAATGTTTTTGTGATTATAAATTACAACCAGAAACAGTAACTTCAATAAATCAGACAGAATAACAAAAATTATGGATCACTTTTTATTAGCTTTTCCTATATCTAGGCCATGATTCAAAATATGCAAAATCTTATTTTTACATCAAAGCATGAACATGATTTTGATTTTCTTAATCGTTTGGGTTGTCATGAGTATGATCCGCAACCTCCAGCACATGTCTTGCCTGTTTTTTCATCAATTTGCAAGGGGAATAATGACAGAGAAATGCAAATGTCTGTATTTGCTCACAATGAATCGTCTGCAATTTCTTGAAACGCTTAAACGAGTTCTGAATTGGAAGACATTACTCGTTAGTTCCTTGAATTTCGAGTTAGAAAAGGCTATGCATTTATTACTATATATTCTTTTCAGCGGCGCAGCCGAAATTTTTCAAATTTATTTAGGTTTGAAAGGAAATTTTCTTTTACCGATTTGGGAGTCGGATTAACTATAAAAACGAAAACTACGTCATTAAAGTATTTCAGCGGCGCGCCAAAAACAAACCGGCGGCGTGGTCAAAAAATTCAGCGGCGCGCCGGTCAAAAATGGTGGCGGCGGCGGCTCTTAAAATTGTCGGCGGCCGCGGCGCATGCGGCGGCGCAGCTCTAGTTGGAAATCGATAAAATGTATGGAAAAATAAGGTATTTAGCAAATTTATGGAAAATGGTGGTGTTTTAGAAGAAAGTAGTGATAAGGAATGAAGTATGAGGAGAAAAGATTATCTCCTGCACTTAGTTTGCACTGATTAGTAGTTTTATAGTGATGAAATTTCGATTTTACTACCACTGAAAAAACGCCAGTTCTTGCATTAATCGTTTTGACTGGTACCTTATTGGACAAAATATTATTAGGCCGATATATATATATATTTTTTTAATATGCCTCCCCCCCCCTCGGATTGTTTTGCTCAAAAATAATAATTTGAGGGGCAACAAAAAAGATTTCCGGTCAATTTTGAGAACTTTCAAAAGATTCTTTAACAAATCCGAGGTTTTATTTTATTTATTTTTTTTCATTTTGATATTTATTTTTTACTAGCAGACCCGACGAACTTTGTTTCGTCTAAAATTGATTTATTCTCTGATTAGTTCTCGAGTTATGCAGAAATTTTTGGTTCATTTGTATGGGAGCCCCCCTTTCCAGAAGAAGGGAGGCGATGCAAACCACCACAGAAACATATCTTTTCTTCCAAAACCTCCACACCCCAGATTTGTTTCCATTTGCTTGATCTCGAGTTATGATGAAATTGGTGTTTCATTTGTATAGGAGCCAGGTTTCAGAGGAGAGGGGTCTCGAATCATCTTAAGAACCTTCCCCGACCCCATAAACCTCTGCATTCAAATTTTCACGCCGCTCGATTCAGTAGAAGAAGAAGATTACCTTCTCCCCCTTGACTTTGCGGAGAGCAGTAGACCTTGACCTTGCGTAGACCGTAATTTTTAATAAATATGTGTAACGGCCTTATTAGTTTCAGTTTGCAAAAAAAAATGCTCAACATTTCTCCAAAGTCGTTTTTTAACATAAACAATAAACATGTTTGTGCAATTACATTGCGATGATTGCATTACTAGCAAGGTCATTGGCATTGATAACAATTGATCGTCTCATGCCTGCACAAACATGCCCCTATCTGCATCACTTTTTATACACCATGCACTACATTACGCATTTTTGTTACATTTGTTCCGACCGCGGTCACTGGTACGGCTCCATTTTTCTATTTTTTTGTGCGAAACACCGCACAAAAAGCACAGTCCAAACGCCAACGGCACTGAACGGCGACGGCCGAAACGAGACTCTTGCGGACAGGAAAAGAGGGTGCTGCCAAAATGATCCGATACCCTATTATAACGTTCATAACCCAAAGATTCAATATAATTGACAAATTGGTAGAGAATTCCCGAGTCGATTGATATATAAATCTCAAAAATCCATCGGAAGATAAAGACGCTATTAAAGTTCAAAATCTTACATGATTTCGTGACGGTCTCGAATTTGGAAATTTTCATTTGTCACCCTGTATCCGAGTCTTCCCCTTAGACGTAGTTTACGACAAAAAGTTTTCCAAAAGTCTGATTAATCCCCTAGCGGTAATGTTGTATTTCCGTTAATTATAAGAGAATGTATTTTGGTCATAACTTTTGCGCCCATAGTCCTATCCAGCCCATTTTTAAAAGGGAACAATGGAACATCATTCTCTGACGAATGAAATTTGTTGCAAGTAAATCGGTTCAGGGTAAGTCCCTAAAAAGAGTTAAGATCATATTTGCTCACACACATACATACATTCACACACTTACACAGACATCACTTCAATTCATCGAACAAAGTCGATCGGTGTACACTATGAGTGTTCGGCCTTTCTTTTAATGATTTTGGAGCGGTTATATACCTTCTACGTATACTTTGTATACGATAAAGGCAAAAACAGGCAATTTTTCAAATTCATGTACCTCACAAGATGGTGAATTTGGGCAGAATTTTATTCATGGTCATGTTTTACTGTGGTGTATTGGGGTATCACACTGCTTCGTTTGTTAAACATTGCGTAGAATATGCTTCTACAAAACTACTAAAAACTAAATTATTATTACATTATTAAACCCACTGCATAAATCTGTTTAAGCGCTTTGCAACAATATTTAAATATGTTTCTTCTAAGACGGAAATACGGCAAAACTGGACGTTTTCCCAAAAAACGTTAAATTGTCATTTCTAGGAGGGGCCAGGTAGAACGCCTCCCACCCTTCGCTGAAAAATCTAAAAATCAAAACCGTCCAGATTATAAAAATATAGGTTATAAGCATTTTACGCCCATATATAAAATTGGCCTTTTGGTAGCTTTGACCGCTGCTTTGTATGGGGTTTTCCTATTGTGCCTAGGTGCAAATTCGCGTTTTCGTGAAGGGGGTACAAAATCAGTTTTTCTATGCTTATCCTACTAATATCTGAAAACTCTACCCGTTTTGAACTGTATCTTCTCAAAAAGGTTGTACAGGAAGGCAACTGATTGATTTACTGGGATTTGTTCAAGCATTCTCAGTGAGCAAATTTCAGTGACTCAAATATTCAAATGATCAATAACGACGTTGGTCTCGTCCTTTTCGTCAGTTTGGAAGAGGAAGGAATATTAGAAGGTGAATTTGGCTATTTGAAGACCGTGTTTACCTCTGCGTTTCCACAAAAACCACAGGAAGGATTATCAATTAGTCGATAGACATCGTTTGATCCGGACTCTGATAAGCGATGCGTCTGTGCTATTTTTATTACACAATGATTCTAATGATTATGGATCGACTGTACGTTTTAATTTTATTTATTGAACGGCTACTCAGTCTTGAAATTATTACAACGAGTTTCATTTACCCCCGTGTCGAAACGTCGTGTAGCAGTTGGAAAGCGAATTAAATCTTCTGTCAACAAATATGCAAGAGAGAAATGTTCGATTTCAAACATATTTAGAACGAAAGTTCATTAATGCATACCAAGCTTCCGTTGAAATTTTTCCTCGAAAGGTCTTCCGTTCGGAATTAAAAAAAAACTTCCACGCAATTTCTTTGGATAAATAAAAAGAATTTCCCCAAGAAATCAAGTATATTTTCATTTTGGGAATTTAAGTAAATTTGCTTTTCAAATTCGAACGAATCTTTTGATCTTTAAGGACATTTTTTCTTGGAACTCCAAGAGAGCTTCATGTAGCAATTCGATGAGAATGTAGAGTTCATAAATGTGGTCAGCTCTGTCTGACACATATCGCAATCATGTCCTAGCTTATTGAATGCAGCTACTATTGTTCCATTCCGAAAGGCATAGCTAGGTATAGGTATAGAACAAATGAAACTTAATAAATTTCCCATAAAATTACTGAGTATTATCAATAACAGTTTATGCATATGACATGTCAGTATCCATTACCCCGTATAACTGCAATCCCATTCCCATTTGACGTACTTAGTGATCAAAACGTCAAAACCGTCAGCCGGTTGACCCAAACGAGCCCTCTGGATCTAGGTTAAATATAGAGCAAACATCCCTTTGTGCCGGTTAGGCAGTGATAGCGTGGACGATGATTGCTACCGTATTGTACGCCCAATCATAATATCGTAACTACAATCGATACCATCAATCCGGAACTGAATTAAATATGACTGCACCAACCTACCTCGCTATAATGCAGCAGCTGTGTAAATCCAACCGGGTGTATTTACACCACCCATATCGGCGGTCGTTGATCAGAGCGTATCAATCAATCAGCCGGTACGGCGTTGAACTGATGTAGCGCTGCTGGCAGTATCACAACAAAATATGGTGTTTGAGGGGAAATGCACTTTGGCTATAAACTGCGTTGTTTCTGGGAACCGGAATAGGAAGCGTCGTTCTGTTTTCACTCAGACAACAGCTGTCTGTCAAAGTAGGTTTGCTCAACTTGGGGGAATGAAAAGTGATTTCATGCAATCTGACGATGGAAAGGTACCGTCAACTGGGGGGAAGATGATCATTTTTAAGACAAAACATGCAACAACAATGTGTGTTTACATTTTAAATCGAAACAAATATTTTCAAAACATATACTGCTATACGTTGCAATAACCAACAACTTTAGTTTTCTGAAATGCATTCGCATTTAATAAAATAAATTAAATTATCACACATTTTTTGAGTAATCTGGTTTGGGGTGAAGTTGATCAAGACAGCTCTACTAAAATCATTATGACCTAGTAGTCAAAATACACTAGGTTATTTGAATGAATGTTGAATTTACTACGTAAAGAAGTCTACGAAGTCAATATTTGAAACGAAAATAGCGTCATTTATGACTATCTCTCTCTTTCTTCCACAAAATACATTTTCATGATTATAATCGAAAAACTCGGATTTCTACCTAGCGGTAACATTACTTGAGCGGAGAATATTGTTGACTACCGTTCATAAAAAAAATTGGCACTTTTGACTGACACATCAAAATGATCATCTTCACCTCAATGATCATCTTCCCCCCAGTTGACGGTACCTATAGGATTTTGTTGAATGATGTCCTAAAATTTGGCATTGTTAGATGCTAGTTAATGGGAAGAATTATAATTCCACACCAATAAAATCGAATATATTGTAATTGAGTTCAATAAATTCAAATTAGTCCCAATCAATAACTTTTGCGCTGTTCACTGATAGAACACCACGAGCCCTGTCCCAGTTCGGATGTAATGACATGACGATGCAGAATTTATCGAGTTATTCTTGGAAATCTTATCGCAAAAGGCACGTTCCCAGCAGCGGTGCCCCGACAGAGAAAATCAATCGCCCGTTAAATCAGCACCCTGCTCCGCAAGCCGTTTGGGCGCTGCGTTGCATTCCTTGCACGTCGAGACATCGGATTGCCGTCGCTCTATTCTTCCCTCCGACAACGGACGGACGAGCCTTGTTTGGCACACGCAGTCGGCGTCGGCAAATAGATAAGCAGAATAATTTATTTTATCGATTAAGCCTTTCAGTACGATATTATCTCTTCTACGTCCTGGCATCACATCGTTGCATCGGAACCGGGCAGAGCAGCGGGGCGGCAAAAGACCAACGATTTGTATGCACTCTTTGCAACACCCCAAATGCAAGCAAAATCGATCGAACATTACTGCACGTGCACTATCCTGGCGGTGCGTTCGGCTTAGTCGCCTCTACCTAGGTATATCGACTGTGGAGGACGACGATGAACAACGGAGTTGGTTTAGCAGGCAGCTCAGGCATCAGACATCATCACTACCCGCTCGTTCGCCAGCAAACCCCATTCGTTGGTCGTCTGCTGGTCGGCTGATGAAGTTTTGTTCTCCCCGCAAGCCACTTTGTCCATCTATCGTCATTGTGCTGCTTGTTCAGTCGAGTCGGGTGGTACCTTCTTTGCGTAATTCACACTGCTGGCTGGGTGCCTGTGGATCGGATTGGATCGGCTCACCGAACAACAAAAGAGCAAACCGGTGCGGTGGTGGAGGAGAAAGTCCGTCGTCCTGCATACAAAGCTCCGTTGAAGGAGATATTGATGTGTGCAAAATTGTTTCGATTTAAATTGAATGATGCCATAAAGCACTACGTTTGCTATCTTGCATGATGCACATTTGCTGTCAGCAATGAGGCGAAAGATGTGTTGGGGGTGTATTCAAAACAAAAATTTCCGAGATGTGTGATGCCATATGTAGGTTTGCTGATTATTAGTTATGGACACAGATTCAATCTCAAGTTGCTTATCGTTGGGCGCGTGATTGAATCGCTTGATATTGACGCCCAGTGATTTCTCTGCTTCTCTTCGCAGTGGACCTGTGCTCAATCAGAGTAGGCGCCGTTTGTATTCCCTAAGATTGGTGCGCTTTTTCTCTTTTTTAGTCAGCGTTGAGTCTTCTATGACTCATTTGCCAAAATGTTGAGACCAAGACTAGACCAACATTTGAAAAGGGCGTATACATAAACAAAGAACTAAAAAAACATTCTTGTTGTGTTTTTTTTGTGGTTGTCGTCGTCCTGGTTGTCACTCGTGAAGAAATTAACCTGAGAAGAGTGAAGCATTTGGAAAAATCGTAATTTGACGACCAAAGGCAACCAATCAGTGCTTAAGAGTGGTGGTTTACATTGGGACCATTCCGACTCTCAGTTCTCAATCACACAAACAATTGCATCTTAACTTGCATCTACGTTGATGGCTGCTATAGTCACCATACTGTCAACTGCTTCGCAAACGTCAAGGATCGCGCTTCTTCCAACAACAAAACAAGGACGTACAAAATAACGTGCTCGGCGTTCTCGTCTACCCCTGGCCTGGGTAGTCAGAATAGGTACTACCTGAAGCAGCTTGGTCTGCCCACCAATTTCAATAGGGAAGGGCCGTTTGGCCGAAAATCGTTCGGTCGAATGCCATTTGACCGAAGGCTACTAGGCCGAAAGTTGTTTGTCCGAACAAACCATTAGGCTGAAAGTCATTAGACCGAATATATCGTTTGGCAGAACAGGACATTTGGCCGAATAGAAAATTTAACCGAATGGGACATTTGGCCGAATAGGACATTAGGCCGAATAGGACATTTGGCCGAAAAGGACATTTGGCCGAATAGGACGTTTGGCCGAATAGGACGTTTGACCGACATTTGGCCGAATTGGACATTTGGTCGATAAGGTCATTTGGCCAAAAAGGACAATTGGCCGAATAGGACGTTTGGCCGAATTAGATATTTGGTCGAATATGTCATTTGAAAAGTGAGAAATGAGGTGTAAAAAAAGACGTCTCAATGCTCATTCCTCATTTCTCACTTCTCACTGTAAAAAGTGACTTTTCACAGTGAGAAGTGGGAAATCAGTAGTGAGAAGTGGAAAATAAGTAGTGAGACGTCTCAATTTTCACACTTAATTTCTCTCTTTCCAAATGTCCTATTCGGCCAAATGTTCTGCTCGGCACAATAACATGTTCGGTCAAATGACCGATTCAACCAAATGATCTGTTTGGCCAAATATGCTATTTGGCCAAATGTCCTATTCTGTCAAATGTATTATTCAGCCAAATGGGTATCGGCCAAACGACCCTTCCCCAATTTTAATACACTATTGGTGTCAATCGATGAGTGCAGCTATCCCTCTAACAGCTATCCCATTCTCGTTGCCATTTTGGTACCCAAAGCTACTCTAAAGAGCATACGCGTTTCTCTTACTCCGCGCATATTGAACCCTCCTCGGCACTTATCACTCTTTTTTTTTTCCTAAGCAATGGAGGGGGAATCTGCTCAACAGACATCCTGGGTTGTCCAGGAAGTGCAGGGTTGGGGGCCACCTCCAACAGCAAACGAGGGAGGCAGGACTACATCCCGGACCCGCTAAACCGTTTCTTTTGCCGCCAAGCCCATAGTCCCTTCGGTACAACCAGCCAGTGCATAACGCACCCTCGAGGTTAGCTGCATGTCCTTGCAGCATCGAACATCGTGACTCGCTTTTTTAGAAGAAGACCATGGTATCGTGCCAGCGCATTGCCGGCTTTCCAGGTGGCCTTACCATGCCCTATGTCCTCGGAAGGTGGGAAGGGTCGACTTCGCGCCTGCTTCCCTCTGCATGACTGGTATCAAGGATGATGATGTCGCGTGCACCCCAAATTGACCTCCCTGCGACAGGGCCTATTCGCCAACACACAGAGGGACTTGCCGACGCGGTTCCTACGCCTGCCCCTTGACGAGGACCCCTTTCCGTCCTCGGGCTCGGAACCCACCCGGTTGGCCGACGCCGCGAAAGCGACGATAGCATGTTGTTCTTCGCGCGACCACTTGTTCGATTAAAGGATCGAGTTCGACCACAGAGCATGACCACCGGTATGACTCATGAATCCGACTCCGATCCCTTGGACCACCTCTTATTTGCGCCTGAACTAGCCATCCTTGAGTCCTCGCACCACCTTCTGTGTAGCATCGAGACAATTTGGGCGATAGCCGATAAAACGGCGTTCCAGCCAACTTAATCTTTGCACATCCTCCGAACTAGGTTGTCCGGGGTAGTGTCCAGACCACATGTGGCAAGCATGTGGTCACGCATTGCGCGAAAACGTGGGCACACGAACAACACGTGCTCCGCCGTTTGCTCTAAACGTGCGCACACCAAACACTCAGGCAAGGCCGAGCAAGCCAGCTGCGCTACCTGCACTGTGATTTTCCAACACGCTTAAACGCCGGGCACTTCGAACCCCCATGGGGTGCTTGCTGTTCACAGCTTTGCTGGAACAAATCAAACACTTGGGGGGATTCGTGCAGCATTGTGCCTTATGTCCCTCAATCCACAGTGTCGGCAGAGCTTGCTTCTGTCAGGACCTTTGCAGTCCTATTGCTTGTGCCCCGGTTTCAGGCACTTGAAGCAAATTCCGAGTTGCTCGTATATGCCCACAGGGCACACCGACCATCCCACCTTGACGCTTCCTAACTTGACTATCTTGGAGGCATCCGCTGCAGATAGTCGAACCAATTGCTACCTGCGTCCCTGCCGGACCTTTCCGTAGCCGAACGGCTGCGGTGGGCGTCTCCACTTCACACTGTCGCCGCAGTGCCGTGACGAGCTCTTCGACTTCGGTGATCTCGTCCAGGTCTTTAACCCTTAGATTCACCTCCGTCATGAGTGCCCTCACCTTGACCGTCTCGCCTAGGACTTCCTCCGCCAACTTCTTGTAGGCGGCGCCCTTTTGCGAGACGCCCCGCTTCAGCTCGAGGATCATCTCGCCCATCCGGGTACGTCTTATTCGGCGTACGTCGGCGCCGAGTTCACCTAGCTTGACGTCACTCCTCATCGCCTTCAAGACGTCCGAGTACCTAGCCTCGTCCGTCTTGATGACTAGGGCATCGCCCCTGGAGCGATTGGCGCCTACCCTAGACTTCTTGCTACCCTCATTCGCCTGGGCCTTCTTTTCGGCCCTTGACGTCTTCGGTTTCCTCTTGTTCTTCTTGACCAGGGTCCAGGAGGCGTCATCCCCATCTATTTCTCTGGTCTGGGGCGGCTGAGAGTTCTCAGCCTGCCGTAACCCCTTACCACCGTCTATCCTGAGTGGACGGATTTTTCCAGGTCCTTCGTCCCCCAGTTTTGGAGGTACCTGGCCGGGGTTCAGCTTCCCAGCCCCACTACCCTTGTTCGGGGTAGTAACCCTCCGCGTATTGGAGCGGCCCCCAGGGAGCTCATCCCCTGGAGACTGTCTCCCCCGTTTTTGTGTCTGCTCCGTTGGAGCAGTCATCCCCGACGTACCCGCAAATACTTGAGCCTCAGTCTGGGTACACTTTGGTACCACCGTCTTCGCTGGCACGCCTTCGGTCGATTCGACCTTACCCGAGTCCGCGAATCCTTGGACCTCAGTCTGGGTAGACCTCGACTCCACGGATTTCACGGGTTTACACTTGGCCGTCCCGACCGCCCTCTCCAGCTTGGCGTCCAGCATCGACTTTCGAAGTTTCTGCACGCTCCTCTTGAGGTCCTTACTGATATTATGCTTCGATGACGCAAAGTCGATGATGGCGTCCAGCTGTTACGTCGCCACCTCGAAGGCCGAAAGCCTATTGCGTTTGCGGTTCATCGCCTTCACAAGCCATGGGCCGTCAATAACCTCCACCGGCGTTTTTTTAGCCGAGATGAAGGTTAAGTGACCCACGCTGGTGCTGCGCACTGAGCTGCCGACTATTGCCTCTGGCCTCCTAGGCGGAGACCTGAACAACCCACCTCTTGCTAAGGGGTTGCCGCCTACACTACTACCACTAATTGAAGAATTGACTTGGTTTTCCATTTTGGTCCCACGAGTTGCTTGGGAAAAGAGGTCCACCACGCCAGAGCCCAGCATGACGCGGTAAGGGACAATTACTGTGGAGGGTGCCCAGGTACCCCACAGGCTCCGTTAAAGGCCTAGCTCATTATTTTACCCCCCTGGCCATGCATCCCCTCGGCACGGGTCGCTTAACGCCTTGGGATTAGGGGTTAGGGACGATGGTCCCCTTGGTCGCAGCCCCTCACTCTAGCTGATGTCAGAAGGACAACAGTGCCCAGGCTGCACTACCAGCTAAGTACGCAACCCTTAGCTGGCGGTCAATTGTCATCGGAAGACCCGTGGAAGCGTGAGATTGGAACTTGTGAGGACCAGAGCTGTGTAGGTCGCTCCTTCCCAGATGTCAACTCACCATTTCGCATTTTTCATGTATGTATGTGTCTGTGTGTATGTGTGTAAGTGTACAAAATTTTGTAGACACACTTTTTGGAACTTAACATTGGCCGAATTACTTGCAACAAGCTCCATTCCACTGAAAATCCTGTCCCATTGTTTGCTATTGAAAATTGGCCAGATTGGACTATGGAATCAGAAGTTTTGACCAAAATACTATTTTCAATGCACAAAACACGCTAAAACACACTCACTCATATTTTTCAGTATCTTTTTTGCACGAGAAAGGCAGCAACACCGCTAGGTGGATTAATCAGGGTTAAAATTGACAAAATCCTTGTTTATTACTTGAGTTTCAAATGCTCCAAAGAGGGATATTTGGCCATCCTCGCCTGGCTACCTACCGAACATACTAAAGCATACTAGCCTCCATAGCGATGGATAGCATCGATATTCCGGAAATATGAATTTGTTCGCAATACGAACACACCAACAACCCAAGTGCAATAAATCATCCTTGCCGTAAAGTTCAGTGTGAATAAAATGCATGTTCACCTGTTGGAAAAATATTAGCCGATCTCGTCACCTAGTTGGACTACTTACGGCCAATCAATCCCTGTCCAATCTCAGCCAAACAAACCCAACAGCCGGCTCCGGACAAGCATCGCCCGACGCGACGCTCCGACATGCCATTCGTGATCAATTCATGTCACGCCTGACGTTCGTGGTTGC
The DNA here is from genome assembly GCF_024139115.2 of Armigeres subalbatus. Taxonomy (NCBI): domain Eukaryota; kingdom Metazoa; phylum Arthropoda; class Insecta; order Diptera; family Culicidae; genus Armigeres; species Armigeres subalbatus. The sequence continues at coordinate 272,484,910 of NC_085141.1, forward strand.
TTGCTGCAGCAGTTGGATTTCCTACTCCCCGCCACCATCTGCCGGACCGATTATAAACTAAACATTTGCATTCATAAATATCTGACATGAGCACAGACGAACCGTAATAATTCTTCGCCGTAAATCCGAACATGATAATAAATACATAAATGTCCGCTCGTTCAACGCTCTCTTGCGGCGTGGTGGCAGCAGCTCAGCCAGCGGCAATCTTGCATCTCTCTATCGCTCTCGTAACGCGTGCTTGCCCTGAACAGTACCACAGATAGGTACAAAATGCAAACCATTTGTTGTTCGACTTTCCAAAAGGACCAATGAAATAATTGGAACAAGCTGTTTCATAAGGATCTTATTGTTCTCAAAGCATTCCACTCCACTATTGGCAAAAATTGAAAAATCATTAACGTTTTAAATCTACCTCATCCATTGTTGAGGCAAAGTTTTAGTCTTGCTCGGTCCTTAAACAAAAATTAGAGACAGAGTCACTTATTGCTGCTTGCCCCTTTCGAAAAGTCACGCCAAGCTTTTCCTATCACTCACCAAAGACGACAAGACGGGACATTCTCTCTCGCTGGTCCTCGTGACCACCCCCTTTTAAACATGGATCCCACCCAGCCTCCCCCATGCCACGTAAAATAACGATAATGTTTTCATCGCCCGTTACCAGCTTCCCCGGACCAAACGATGCGATCTGGCTTTGCATGAACGCTGAATGGATTGGGCTGGGTAAGGGGTCGCCGGTGTCATCGATTTGTCGTTCTACCGAGTCACGACCGACTGACACGCCGACCGCGGCGACGGCGGCGGCGACTGCTTGGAACGACACGGGATGCTTTTTACATGCATCATAAATCAAATTATTTTATTCGTCATCATTATTATTATCATCTTCCAATGGCGAACGAAGCGCGGAAGTGGTTGCGGCTGCGGGATTCGATCGATTTATGCGGTCGTGTGCGTGCGATTGACGGCCGGCTAATAGCCAATAGTTAGGGGGAGGAGAAGGATTCTCAACCGAATGTTTGTCTTGTTCCGGAGCTAGAATTGATTGGACGGGGAGGATGTTTGCGGTTTAGGGTTGATGGCTCTAAATTGAATTAGTCGTGTGCATACAGAACCTCGAAATAGGAGGATTATGGACCACCAACATAAATTTGAAAGGATGTTTTATTGAATTAGGCACGATAATGTGGAAAACAAAGCTTGATGCTAATTAATGCTACTAAGGCTGTTTCACATCTGATTCTACTGCACCCACTTCAAGATTCAAACCGTCGAAAAACAACTACCTCCCGAAGTGGGCCCACCTTAGCCGTGCGGGTGGCTGGGTTCGATTCCCGGTGCCGGTCTAGGCAATTTTCGGATTGGACATTGTCTCGACTTTCCTGGGCATAAAAGTATCATCGTGCTAGCCTCATGATATACGAATGCAAAAATGGTGACCTGGCTTAGAAACCTCGCAGTTAATAACTGTGGAAGTGCTTAATGAACACTAAGCTGCGAGCCGGCTCTGTCCCAGTGTGGGGATGTAATGCCAATAAGAAGAAAAAAAAAAAGAAAAACAACTACGGAGTGTGGACATAGGGCAATGTAATTGATTTTGAATTTTCCCTAGCTGGAATCGCATTACAGTTAATTTACAACCCGTATATTTCGTAGACTAGATGGGGCATTCGTTTCCGGTCATTATCATACTTTGATTTCTACATAATTTATTCTTAACAACTTTAAAAGTGTTAAATCATTTAGTTTAAAGCTAGATAAGAAATAGAAACAATTTAAAACACCTGCTGTACCTGTAGACGAACGAGAATTAAAACAGTCACGGTGCTTCATTTACCGTTATTATGAAAATAAATATACCATTCAATCTGCAGTCGCCATTCGATTCCTACTATAATTCTACGTTTCTGGACAAATTTTCAAAAAAATCGTTGGCTAGATTATGCCATTTTTAAGTTTTTTGATGAAAATGCCTTGTAAATCAATTAAAATCCATAGCTCAACGTAATAAATTGCAAACGAGTTTTTTTTTAATGCAAAATCAATTAAATACCTATCTGCCTGTATATAATGGTCGTACACTCCATGTTATCCGGAGCAAAACCGACTGTAATATCTTGTTCTAGGTCGCTCGTTCTAGGGCCGCCAGTCACAGATCCCCAGCACGCCTACAACACACGCATTTTACGCGCATCTTCCAGGATTGCACACAGCCAGCGAGTGCATGGTCTACCCTGGAGCCAATGTCCTCTTCAGGTTCTATGCTAAACATGACTTTTGCTGGTCTCTCTTTCGGCATACGTGCATTATGTCCAACCCACTGTAATATGCCGTATTTTAAAAGCCTGCCAAAGTCTGCATTTTTGTACACTTGGCGCAATTGATTCAAGCGTCTGAGCCATTCTTAATTTTCCACCGCACTGCCAAGTATTTTCCACTCAAATACTCTAAAATTCGATGTTCTGCATCTTTTAACGACCATGCTTTATGGTCGTACATGGCTACTGGACGAATCAACGATGTATACAGAGCTAGCTTTGTCCGTGTTTGTAGGCTGCGAGACTCTAGCTGGCTACGAAACTCATAGAAAGTTCTACTTGCAGCTGCAACACGTGACAGCTGCAACGGGTGAAAACCTCGCGGATAACGTCATTATCACATATAATGAGTGTTCCAAGATATATGAATTCGTCGACAACCTCAAATCGCATCCAACCCATTCAACCTCGGGACTAACACCGTTTGGGCTGCAACGCTCACTGCCAGCCACCAGGTACATAGTTTTGACAAAGTTCATGATCAGTCAGTCCTATTCTTCCACTCTTCCGTTTAAAATATTCTTCCATTGCACTGCAATCTACACCAATGATGTCGATGTCATACGCAAAACCAAGGAGCATGTAAGACTTATTGATGATGGTTCCCTTTCTTTGCACACAAGATCTTCGAATTGCACCTTCCAGAGCTACGCACAGTTGTTCCACTATAGGGACAGGGGAGTAAATTTCATTGAGAAAAATCATTTGGTTTCAATCAAAATTTTATGAATAGTTGTAATTAACATCATATTTTTACCATAATGTATCAACTGAAACTATAGTAGAGTGTATAATTACAAAACAAAATCATACTACCACTAAAGCCACTAAAGGTGCGGTTACCTTATTGCTTCAAAAGAAAATGTTTATTTTTTTTGTGGGTATAGAGATTTAATTGATTTTGCACAATAAAAAACTTGTTTGTTTTTAAGTTATTACGTTGTGCTATGGATTTTAAATCCCCTTTTTGGGCGTTTTTCATCGAAAAACTTAAAAATGGCGTAACTCAAAAATCCCACCAACGATTTTTTTGAAAATTTGTCCAGAAGCGTAGAATTATAGTAGGAATCGAATGGCGGCTGCCGATTGAATGGTATATTTATTTTCATAATAACGGTAAATGAAGCACCGTGAGTGGCTTTAAATATTCGAAGTTTTCCCTTATTATCACCAATTCCGGAGGATGATGTTATGTGATTATGATCACTCAACTCTTCGATTGTCTGAAATGTCCCCACATTCAATCGGTCATTACGTTCAACCCGGTAAGCAAGAGCAGGAAAAAGTGGCCTCCGCATTTGTGGAAATGGCCCGACTCCGATGATAACGATAATGATGATTACGGTGGCTTCGCTTCGGTTACCGCTTTTTTCCCCCTAGAGAATGGCCGCAATCCCCCTTCTTTGGTAGGTAATATTAAATACCTACGAGTGACGATACGTTCTGGTATATATTGCTTCTTCAACCAGCCGGAATCGGAAGTATGCAACGGTAATGTCCTCTCGGGGACCACCACCGGTTGGCATTTGTACGACTGCCACCGACGACGACGGGGTTAATATCTTTTTTCACACCCGTGTCATCGCCCATTATTGTCATTATTTCCTGTCGGCTTTTTTTCCCCTATTACCGAAGGAGATAGTTCGAGGGGAATAGTTCCATTTAGCAAGTCGTTTTTGATGAACTTTTTGCGGGAAAAGAGCTTGGATGACGGTTGACACAGTACAGTGTTTACACCTAATTAGTATTTCTCAAAGAACATGAAAGGAGCGGTTACTACAAATTTAGACGAGAAATCGATGTTTAGTTCACCAGATCGGGTTGCAAAACAGCCAGATATCAGGTGGTTTTCACGTTCATAATTCTCACAAGTTCTCACACCATATGTATTCGCGTTGTTCACGTTTTGCATTTGTAGTTCTCGAACTCTGAAAATTCCGAGATTATTTGGTCCCAAAATAGGTAAGGACTCATCGCTTCAACGGCGTCCATATAAGTTAAAATACTAAGTTATTACGATATCTGAATGTCCCATGAGTTTTTTCAGGCCTTAGCCTAATTGCATCCTGGAAACTACATGTTCTTGGTTATATTTAGAATCATTATTTCAAACAGCAGATTTCCGGGCGTCTTCTAAGCGATTTTCACCATTCGTACACGGTTGTCTTATCCAGTTAATCTTGTTTCCTGTAGTTTGCTAATTTGTTATGTTTCTATGAATCCTCATTTTTTCCAAGCTGAAGTACGGATGTCATTAAAAATGTAGACAATTTCGATTTACCGAACTAAATATGAGTAAAATTTACCGATTCAGAAGAACTTCATAACGGGGATCAACCCAGCTTATCCATGCCCGAGTGGCACACATATTCCAAGACAGTTGTCGCAACCTATCTGTCACCGAAACCGGTAACAATCAAGTTGCTGGAACCAACTTTGATTAGAATGTGCTACTCGGGTGCAAACCCCTCAAGCCCTTGCACACACTCCGTGGCATATGAAAACTAAGGAGGATCGCGCTTTGTACGACCGAAACGATGCGCAATACTAACACACAATCCGCCAAACATCAACTTATTACATTCGCTGTCTCGCGATGAGAAAAACAAGTAAAATTATGCACGCCCCGTGGCATATGCAAACTGTGAAGAATCGCGTTTTGCAGCACTTAGTCAGTACTTACTTGCCCGATAATAACTACAAGCTATAGAAGAGCAGACTTGTCTCAACCGGATCAAAGCGCAATACAAGCGCATTATCCGCCGAATATCAGAAAGATATTTTATCTCCGGCTCGCGACGAATAACACACGCACTGCACTTATTTTCCCGAAGACTACTGCCAGGCATTCCGCTTCATTGTTTCATATTGAAAATTGGCCAGATCGGATTATGGGATTAGAAGTTATGGCCAGAATAAAAACTATTATACGTAAAATGCTTTTCAAAAACTTATTTATTTCTCCGGCACTTATCCGATTTACTCGCAGCAAGTTGCCTTTAATTCAAACTAAGTCAGATCGAACAACAGGCTCAAAATACATGGCCGAATTTTTTTTAAAGTTTTTTAAAAACTCCCTTGTTTGTGGGGCACTTATTCTTAACTAATTTACTCTCAACAAGCTACAATGGATGAAGAATTATTTTTTATTCACTTGTCATAAGACGAGTTTGTAGCATCCCATTTAATTCCACCTTGACAGATACGTCGACTCAAGTACGAGACACTGAAGACGACCTTACTGTCGAGGTCGAAATACGTATCTGTCAACAATAGAGTGGTGGAATTAAATACGATGGTACAAACAGGTACAAACTCGTCTTATGACAAGTGAAGACATTCCACTAAAAAGCTCAAAAGAATTTTCTTAACATTTTTTATTGTTTACTGTCGAGAATGAGCCTGATTGAATTATGAAGAAAATACAACTCTTGTATGCAAAATACGCCACAAAAATTTACTTATTTTAACGGCATATATCCTTAACAGATTGATTGCAACAAGTTGCATTCGGTGGTGACAACTGACAACTTGCTCTTCTCGGAGGCTGTCGGGTTCCTTCCCGACCGAGAACTATGTTTTTCACCCACAACACCACCAGTGAACATTTGACCCAAAACACTTTTTTCTTTAGGGGATTTTTCGTCATCAAACGGCCATTTAATCACACAGAACACCAATAGTTTTCCAATACAATACACAGTTTATTTCATCGAACAACATTAACATTTATTAACACTAATCAACGAAAAGAACTTTATTTACCACACTACATTTATTACTATAACACTGCTTCCCAGGCGGGCCCTGTCGCGCTCGGTTCCGCCCACAAGCATGTACTTTGTCTTTGACGCATTCACCACCAGTCCAACTTTTGTTGCTTCACGTTTCCAGGCGGGTGTACAGTTCTGCCACCTTTGCAAATGTTCGGCCGACAATGTCCATGTCATCCGCGAAGCAAATAAATTGACTGGATCTGTTGAAAATCGTTCCCCGGCTGTTACACCCGGCTCTCCGCATGACACCTTCTAGCGCAATGTTGAACAACAGGCACGAAAGTCCATCACCTTGTCTTAGTCCCCGGCGCGATTCGAACGAACTGGAGTGTTCGCCCGAAATCTTCACACAGTTTTGCACACCATCCACCGTTGCTTTGATCAGTCTGGTAAGCTGTTCTCATCCATAATTTTCCATAGCTAGAAGCAAATGTAGTGTCGTCCGTTTTCGTAGTCGTCTCGTTGTAACTTGCACGGTCCGTGCACCCAAGATGTTCTTCGCGAACAGATATTCTCCGTTGACACCAGTCGGCAGCAACAAATCGCACAGAATCGAAGGGTTGGCGTTAGTGGGAGTTAAAAAAGGCTTCGGCAAGACATATACCGGTTCTTACATACCTGAACGGTAGTAGAACAACGCTAAGGTTATTCCACAATTCTTGTTGAAACTTTTGAATTCATTCCAAATTTAATCCCCACGCGCTCCACTGTGCGATGATACAGCAGCAGCTACAGCAAATAATAACCATTGCTGGTCGTCGTTCAATTACTTCTTCCCTTTACTGCTGCTGAAGGCGAATGGTATGCACTGCAGCAGATTGATCAGCTGATGATGACGATTCGATGTGATGTACGGTGCCTTGATTAGTGTTTATGACGTGGGTTTTGATTCTTCCGTGCGATGGCGAATCACATAATTTTCACTTAACCCAAGGATGGCCGAAGGGTCTTTTCAGTAGATTCTATTAGCAATTTTCTTCTTCTGGGCACTTTAGTATGGCGTAATCCTTTTGTTCAGAACACTTCACTATGGCGCGATTTTAATTGTGTGATTTTCGTTTACTGTTCACTGGCGCACTTGGTCAAATCTTCGGAATTTGACCGTTCCGAGGTTTTCCGGTAGATCATCCGGCTCGAAGGACCAGCTTCCCGACCGAGAACTATGTTTTTCACCCACAACACCACCAGTGAACATTTGACCCAAAACACTTTTTCTTTAGGGGGGTTTTTCGTCATCAAACGACCATTTATTCACACAAAACACCAATAGTTTTCTAATACAATACACAGTTTATTTCACACTACACTACATTTATTACTAATTAAATCTAAATATTGAACAGTTCGAATCGAACAAGAATTCGCCCCTTGATATGTGCACGATGACGGTTTGTTTTCAACTACTTTTATGCAGCATTCGCTGCTGCTGCTGGTGTAGCCTTTGCACTATCGACGCCCCGAACGGCGATCGCATCGATCGCACGGCAAAGAGACTGCGAGAGAATTACGAGACAATACCAATAGAAGTGCGACATCACTGATATCGCACAAGGAGTACCTCACACGGGGAGTGTGGATATTTTGGTCGATCGACTGCTCGCAGACAGAGGCATTCCTCCAACGTTACCCGAATAAATCGCAATCGAACAATGCAACGATCATTGACTACACGACATGGACAAACGGACCAACCAGACGCGGCACGCGGGGAAATTCTCACAAAAAAATAAAATATTTGAGATTTCAATTCTTTTTCACTATCAGATGCAGGAAACAAAACCAGTGACAACCTTAGACATCCAGACACAGCATTTTATGAAAAAAATCACAGACAACAGACGTTGAAAATTTTGATTTTTTTAATGCATGAATTAATAAACCGTTTAAATCAAAAAAAACACTTGCCGCGGGCTCTACTGCGTCCACAAATAAACTAGTAATGAATAATGAAAATCGAAAAATAGATTCTGTGTGGATTCTGCACAGCTGAATACCACAGTAGATCTCGGCACAGTAGCGGTTAAGAATCACCAGGGGACTGAAGAGAAGGCTAATACGCTTACCCACCATTCATTCAAATTGACCGTCATCAATGTTTTCGTTTTAATTTCGATTAATTCGTAATAACAAAGCTTCGAAAGTATCGACAACTATTTTCGACATATAAAAGCACTAATTAGCGCTAACTTCTTACGAACCAATCACCCAAACTGAGCAGCTGAATTCGGGTATACCACCCAGAAACTGGGTACCAAAAACAGAAGTACAAAAAACTATGCATCCTGGGGAAATCCGATTTCATTTTCATTAATTTATTTAGTTTACATCTAAACAGATAACACTGAATCATCAATTTGACGCCACAATACACGGTTCGAGGCTGCATCTCTCCATCCTCGAATGCGCTCCACGCTCGTCAAGTCGTTTTGCCCACCTCGCTTGCTGCGCTCCACGCCGTTTCGTACCTGTTGGATCGGAAGCGAACACCATCTTTGAAGGGTTGCTGTCCGGGATTCTTGCAACATGCCCTGCCCATCGTACCCTCCCGGCTTTAGCTACCTTCTGGATACTGGATTCGCCATAGAGCTCACACCGCCAAAGATGGTCCTAAGCACCCGTCTCTCGAATACTCCGAGTGCTTGCAAGTCCTCCTCGAGCATTGTCCATGTTTCATGTCCGTAGAGCAGCGGTTCTCAACCTGGGGTACATGTACCCCTGGGGGTACCTTTGCTGTTCCCAGGGGGTACCTCGGACAAAAGTGCGTAATGGCGGATGTATTACAATTTAAAAAATCTTTTTTGACAAAGTTTTGATAATTGTGAATCTTTATTTTTTTTAAATTGTGTTTTTTTTTTTAATTTACCACAGCCAACACGTATATGAAGGGCTGTGACACAAAGATCAAATAAACAAAACTTCGGCGACTAAAACCTGGATTCTATTCTAATCTGAAGGTTTGAAAGCCTCCATTTTATAGGCATGAAAGCTTTTTCCGAAAAGCTCAGAAGCCTCTTGAAAGGAGGCTTCCGAGCCTCTTGAAAGGAGGCTTCCGAGCCTCTTGAAAGGAGGCTTCCGAGCCTCTTGAAAGGAGGCTTCCGAGCCTCTTGAAAGGAGGCTTCCGAACCTCTTGAAAGGAGGCTTCCGAGCCTCTTGAAAGGAGGCTTCCGAGCCTCTTGAAAGGAGGCTTCCGAGCCTCTTGAAAGGAGGCTTCCGAGCCTCTTGAAAGGAGGCTTCCGAGTCTCTTGAAAGGAGGCTTCCGAGCCTCTTGAAAGGAGGCTTCCGAGCCTCTTGAAAGGAGGCTTCCGAGCCTCTTGAAAGGAGGCTTCCGAGCCTCTTGAAAGGAGGCTTCCGAGCCTCTTGAAAGGAGGCTTCCTGACATGGAGAACAAACGCTCGGTAAGATCTGCACCTCCGGAGAGGAGCAAACTCCCCCTTTCCTGTCAGCATACGACCGTAGTTCCCACCGGGGTTGGTTACCCGATCTTCCCTAAGGCTGCTCGTATCCCGGCCAGCACCACGGGGAGGTGGGGATAGGAATTGCTGGGTAAGAGACTAAGGACCACGAGGTGGGGTCTATTTTATTCCTTCAGGTACGCGAAGTACCAATGGTACACTTTACCCAGCATTTGCCGTGCCGCAAGTATGTTACAACTACGTCCAAAACTAGTCGCGGATGCAGCTTTATAACGTATTCAAAACATGCGATATAGTTATTATGAGTGAGTTATTTCAACAAAGTTCTAATCGTTTTAGTAGCTCCAGAATGTAGAAAAAGATAAAAAAAAAATTGAAACGTTTGCAATCAGTAACCAATTAGCCACGAAGTGCAGAGAAGGATAAGTTTTTAAACAAGCGTTAAGATTTGGAATATGCTATCAATGCTACCTGGCATTTGCCAACGGAGGACGGTTAAAACGGTCTCACTCTGTTAAATAGAATACGGTTGCGGTGGCCATAGATCCATAGCAGTTGGCGATTTCTGAGTTGACAAGACGGTGATTGAAATCGATCATTCTTCAAGATGTAGCTACAGTCGATGTTGCACGTTATGACGTCGAAAACATCGTTTGAAGCATCACTCGACGGTCAACTAATGGTTACAAGTCAACCGAAACACAACGGTTTTAGTATGGAGGAAGATTGGCTGGATCGTTATATGGTAAACGGCGCAAGGCTTAGTTGATGAAGCGTTTCTGTATTCTCTCGAGTTTCGATGCGGTCGACGTGAACGGAATGATACGGATCCTAGAGTTGTACTCTATACTCGAGTATGATACGAATTAGTGCACAATACAGCGATTTGAGAACATGGACAATGGACAGCGTTTGCCTTAGCGAAGGTAACTGAGACATGTTCAGTGAAACGAAGCTTGCTGTCGAGAACGATTCCAAGGTCTTTGATCGAAGTAACTCTCTGAAGCGCTGTGTGACTCAGATAATTGTCGTAGGTTACAGAAGATGAATTTTATGGCTTTGCATTTCGCCGGGTTGATCTGCATACCATTCATATTACACCAGTTTGAAACATATTCAATATTTTCAGTTTGCAAAGCACAGCAGTCTACAAGTGATTTTATGGCACGGTAAATTTTCAGATCGTCCGCATAAAGCAGTTTTCCGGAGTCCAGGTTATTACACAGGTCATTAACAAAAAGAATAAAAATGTGGGGAGCTGGATGACTGCCTTACTCCAGAGGGAATGTCATAGGCATCGGACTTGGCGCCATGTACTTTGACGAGAGCCTTGTCGGATTTCAACCTACGAGTGATCCAGGTAGGTAAGCTCAGTCGGTCAAGTTTTTCAATCGATAGTGCATAAGGCACCTTGTCGAACGCTTTTGAAAAGTCGAAATTAATAGCATTGACCTGGCTACGGACCTCCAATTCGCTTAGAACCGTGTGCGTGAACACCATAAGGTTGGATGTCGTCGAGCGTTTTTTCATGAGCCCATGTCGATGTTCGGAATTTATGGACTGTGCTCCTGGGTAAAACACGCCATGCAAAAGACTTTCAAAAATTTTAGCAAAATATTTTAAGATGGTTATCAGACACTATGTATGTTGACGGATTTATAGACGGGAATGATTGAAGTAAGCTTCCAAACATCCGGGAAAGCGCAGCCGCTTATAGATCGATTGAAAATTGAAGTAACGGGTAATGTCAGTGACGAACCACATTGACACATTGTTTGATGAAGGTGGGCGGTAAGTAATCGGGTTCCGGTCCTTTTGATGCGAGTTGAGGGCTTCAACAATATCCGCATTGCTGGGAGACATTCAATGTAGCTTTTATCCAATGGAGCAGGATTGTCGTCATGTACTGAGCGGAAGAAGCTGGCAAACAAATTTGCTGTTGAAACAGGTGAGCGGGAGGAAAGCGTGCGATAGGTGACGTCAACAGGGATATTGTCCGTTTTTTTAAGTTGACCCAGAACGATGAAGGATGATTTTTTAAATTTGCTTGAAGACTTTCCAAATACTCACGGAATCAACAATGCTGCATTCGGGTGTACTCATCTTCAGCAAACCGCAGATTTGTCGCGTTCACTTGAGTCCTATTTTGGAAGAACTTCTTCCTGCATTTCCGTAAACGGTTGCGCAGATGCCGGAGCTATGGCGTCCACCAGGGTTTAGATGGTCGGCAGATTTAGACCGGCACGTTTTCGCAGATGATCTGTTCGATGGTGCGATAGAACGCGTTAACAGAATAATTGATTGAGTCATGATTCATAACCTGATTACAGTCCAGGGCAGCAATCCGTGCATTGACGATTTGGTAATCACATCTGTTGAAGTGGTAGTCGAAGTCGATGATAGATGTAGGTACAGTTCTTTCATTGCGAGAACGGAAGTCGACGATCAAAGCGAATGGCTTATGATGAGGGTAAATTTTTAGGAGAATAGATGGAGACTCGATGAAATCAGTGATACAGGGATCACTTACGAACACCAAGTCAAGAAGTTCGCGTTCAGAAGATCGTTGATCTGATGCAATCCAGAGGATAACAAGGACTCAGATAGGGCAAGCTTCTGTTCAGTTGACGCGTTGATAGGCAGGTATCCGTTAACTTCATCATCGGAATGCCAGACTAGAATTGGTAGATTATAATCTCCGAGACAAACGATAACGTCACAGGGATCGGCTTGATTCAGTATCTGGCTAACAGAATCGAATGTAGATGCAGCTTACATAAAGCGAGAATTGAGGCAGAATAATGCGGACGATGGCTTGTTCTAGGCAATCGCAATCGACGAGGTTTACCGAAATACACTGCAGTTTCGATTTGACAGCTATTAGTACGCCGCCGCCTCTACGGAGATTACTTGTAGAAGCATTACGATCGCATCGGTAAATAGCATAATTACTGGCCAATTCAGAGGAAGCGACGTCGCGTCACAATGGAGTCATATTTCTGTTAGAACAACTATGTCAAGATCGCAATCGAGAAACGACAGACGCAGAGTATTCATTTTCGTTCTCAAACCACGAACGTTCTGTTCAACTCGGTTCCGATGGGGGCAATGCAACCGAGGTTGAAGTGTCTGAGACAATCGCAGGGAACAGAAGGACTTGAATCGAATTCGTGATGGCTGTTATTGCTGGATCTGTTCTAATGTTGATCAAGGATGTCGAGGAACTCCAAGACTGTTCGATGTACCAGGGTCGATTCTCTTACTCGACTTCCAAAAATGTCGGACACTGGAGCTAGTTTCAACAAACTCCCGAAACTCCATTTCCGGAGGCCAAACTGAAGGGTCCAGCGCTTTTGATTTCCATTCTTGATTGACTCCAATCTTGAAGCAGATGGACGATAAAGTCGATAAAAGAAAGCAGGAAGAAGAGAAAGGATGAAGGAAAAAGGAAAAATGAGAAAGTCGGAAGAAGGAAGAAAGAAGGAAGGAGATGGAAGTAGAGGTGTGCGCCGCCGCGCCACGCCGCCGCCGCCGCCGGCATTTTATGGCACGCTACCGCCGCCGACAATTTTGCATCGGCGCGCCGCCGTTTAAAATTTGTCACGCCGCTGATCTATGATTTTCCACGCCGATTCAAATTTGAAGAAGGTCGCAGAATTTCCCGATAGATATCCCCAAGTAATCACGTTGAAACTATACTGAATTTTTTATAAAAATACCAATGATTTCCTTGAAAATATTAAGAAAAACTTCGAGTGCAAATTCTGAAGGATTACCTTTTTTAACTTGATTACCGTGTTAAAGGATTTCCTTTAAAATCGGAAGATATCTAAATGAAATGGATTTTTTGAACAGAGAGGGTCGTTTGACAGAAAGCCAAATGTTGTTGGGTCAAATATGGCATTTCACCGAACAAATCATTTACCTGAAGCCCAAATACCCGAGCAGCACACATGTGGTATACTGGTTTCTGATACCTAATATGTTACTAAATTCGGTTTCATATAAGTTGTTGGAACCAAATCGGTCCAAACTGTGCTGCAAGGGTAGGCTAAAGCAGGTTAGGCCGAGCAGTTCCTTTGGCTGAAAAAATCCTTTGACCGAATAGCTCAATTGGGCGAAATGGTCGTTTGGCCATTTGGCCGAAATGGACATCCGGCCTAAAGTGTCTGTGAGTGTTTTGCAGAAAGGTCATTTTCGGTCCAAATGGCTTTTTTTTTGCAAAACGACCAAATGGTATCTTCGGCTAAATGATCTATTCGGCAAAACAACATTTTCAGTCAAACGACAATTTCAGTCTACACACTTAATTTTTTTTTACCGGGATCTCAGCAATTTGATGAACTTTTACCGAGATTCACACAGCCGAGCCCCAGCAAACGCGTTTTTTGCCGAGATTTCTGTCAAAATTGCTGAAAATCAGCAAACAATTTGCTGAAAGCGAATTGTGTAAAGGGGTTGCTAGGGCAAACAAGCTCGACCGAATATCCCGTTCAATTCCACCAAACGAAATTTGGCTTACCGTGTTATTCGGCCAAGTGGCATTCGAACAAATGGCCTTTCGCCGAATGACTTAAGACCAAACGACAGGAAGGGTAATTTGGGCGAAAGGTGTTTGGCCGAATAAATCATTAGACCCATATGGCCGAAAATGTCATTTAGCCGAAATGGATATATGGCCGAAAATATCGTTTGCTCATTTGGCCGAAAACGTCGTTTGGCCAAATAGGAGGCTGACCATACGTACCGTATTTAACGGGACAGTCCCGTTTTTTAGACCTTATTGGGCTGTCCCGTCATAATTTAAAAAAATCCTCAATTTGTCCCATTTTTTCATTGATTCTGCCAAAAAGCTCTAAAATGGAATTAAAATTTGGCCAATTTCATTAGTGGATTGAACGAAACCTGTAACTCGGTAGGTAAGTATATCCTGAAAATCAGGTTACGCTTCAACTTCAATAAAACGAAGCGCAGGGACAGACATTCTAATTTCCAGATCAAGTTCATTTTTTGATTTTTTTTTAAATCTTGCAAAGAAGGTTGATTCTATTTTTTTTTAAATCTGCTTCACCACATATTTTTCAATCGTTAGATTATTTCGAAACATTAAGAATCATTCAAAGTTTTTCTTCTTTCTGAATAATTCAGAATATTTCGAATTCATCCACTATAAAAAACGACGGTATTAAAAAATAATAATTTACAAATCAGCTTCAGGGCAGAGTTTAGAGTTTAGGGCAGTTTCAAACCGAGTGAAAATTTGGTCGGACCTCGGTCCTCACGTACTTTAAGGCTAGTTAACAGTTCAGGAGCATCCATACGTGTGGACCTTTTTGGAAGCACATGTATGTGGTCGGGCTTCAGCCAAACCGCACCAAGCGACTTTTTGACTGACTTTTGATATTTTGTTCGCAATAGGAAAACGGAAAATATTGTATGTCAAATCATGCGTACATTTATTGTATCCTCAGTTATGGTGTTGTACGATGTCCGATGTGATTTGTGCTTAATTGAATCGAAAACTTTGGCGAAAAAACTGAGAATTTTTTATTGGCGCTTGGTGTGATTTGGCAGAACCCCGACCATGTGGGAGAAGCGAGGCTACTTTTAGCGTCATTTAAATCAATTTCGAAAAAAGGACTGTGAATTGATTAGATTTGATATTTATTCACATGCGCCATGAATATGGGAAATAATTAAAATTACTTCTTATTAATGTTCTTTCCTTGTTGAGATTCTTGTTATTTTTATCCGCAGATGTTCCCTCACTTATATTCATGGAAAAGGGTTTTGGCATGAGAAATCAATAATCCCACCCTTTTTGACATTTTTTAAATTGTTTTTTTTTTATCTCTCTAATGCTCAAACCGGCTTGAAAGGCTGGTTTACAATGCGGAAAACGTGTTACGGGATTTAATTCGCCATGTATTTTCAAAGAGGCGGGATTTACGGGATTTTAGCTACGAAAACGCAACACCTTCTTGATGCATGGGGATCAACTCCCATGACACGTTTTCCGAACTGTAAACCAACTTTCAGGGAGGATACTTTTACTATTTTTTGTTATTTTCAATAGTTTAAAATTGGAAAAGTTTTTTATAATGGCAATTAATAAAATCCTTAGATCTTAATGCATGTTTAATAGTGGATTAAAACAAAATTTCAAAATTCCAGATTTTTTTAAAATATTGAAAAATGCATAATTTGACGTCCAACGACCTTTGACTGCGGTGTCCCATGCTCTTTGCCATTTAAGCAACGAAGCTGCTCTCTTGACACGTCGCACTTGCACCGAGTCCCTTTCGTTGTAGCACTCCACATCCTCCTCTAAGAGTATGTCGATCGGCATCATTCCAGCTATAACGCACACCGCCTCATATGATATGGTGCGATATGCGCTCGCGACACGTAAACACATCAGCCGGTGTACTCTGATCAATTTCTTTACATTGTACTTGGCTTTTAGTGCTACGGCCCATGCCGGCACGCCATAACGGATGATAGACAATGCTACGCCAGCTATCAGCCTACGCACTTGACTATGCACCGCCGATCTGTTGGACATCATTCGTGAAAAAGATTTTATCGCCAATGAAGCCCGCTGACATGCATAATCGACGTGGCTCGTAAAATTGAGCTTATCATCGATCATCACGCCCAGATGCTTGAGAGACCTCACGGAGTTAACTGTGCAGGTCTCTACTCTTATCCTCGCCTGTTGCAGCCCATGACGGTTATGCACTACCACGACTTCCGTCTTGTGATGTGCAAGGGACAACCGCCTTGAGTTGAGCCATTCCTCCACTCTGCCAATCGCGTATGAAGCCTTCAGTTCGACTTCGTCGAAAGTGTCACCTGCTACTTCTAGCATTACGTCATCCGCGAAGCCTTCTATCTTAACTCCGGCCGGGAGACTTAAGCGCAATACTCCGTCGTACATAATATTTCACAGAACCGGTCCGAGGATCGATCCCTGTGGAACACCCGCGGACACTACGATCGACTTTTGACCAGCATCAGTGTCGTATAACAGCACCCTATTCTGAAAATAGCTTTTCAGTATCCTGCACAGGTAATCCGGAACTTTCAATCGGTGCAGGGAGTCAGCAATTGCTGCCCAGCTAGCATTGTTAAACGCGTTTTTACATCAAGTGTAATCAACGCGCAGTACCTAATACCTCTTCTGTTTAAACCTCTCGCTATCTTGGCCGTATCCGTTACCGCTCGAATTGCTTCGATGGTAGAACGGCCCTTACGGAAGCCATACTGGTTGCTAGATAAGCCACCAGCACACTCTGTATAAGCCGACAATCTATTCAGAATGACCCTCTCTAGCAGCTTTCCAGCTGTGTCGAGTAGGCAAATTGGTCTGTATGCCGAAGGATCCCCCGGCTGTTTGCCAGGCTTCGGTAACAGCACCAATTTCTGCCGTTTCCATCGATCTGGGAAGTTTCCTTCGTCCATGCATCTCTGGAGGCAGCTCCTGAACATATCTGGATTGGCAAGAATGGCGTGTTTAAGGGCCAGGTTTGGAATACCATCCGGGCCTGGCGCCTTATTGAGCTTAAGTTTTCTTGCGGCTACGATAAGCTCTTCGTTAGTCACTAGCGGTATCACGTCAACTGACTCGTACGGAGTAGCGGGCCAGTTCGATGATTCATGCCTCGGAAACAACCCGTCGACTATTTTGGCCAACATCCCCGGAGATTTCTCAGGTGGCGTGGTATTGGTCCTAGCCATCACCATCCTGTATGCATCTCCCCATGGATTGTCGTTTGCCATCCTGCACAGCCGCTCGAAGCAGGCTCTCTTACTACATTTGATCTCGTAGTTCAGAGCTCTGCTCGCTGTCTGGAACACCCTGCGTCTCTCGACCTTATCAGCGTCTGTTCTGGCACGTCGCAGCCTTCTCTTTGCTCGAAGACAGGTTCTACGAAGGTCTGCAATTGTGTCAGTCCACCAGTACACAGGTTGCCGGTTTCCGGGAGGTTTGGTCCTCCTAGGCATCGTCACATCGCATGCACGGGTTAGTACATCGATTAACTCGTCGCCACTTAATCCCGTTGTTCGCGTCTCCCATCGTAGTGATTCCTCCAAGAGTTCTGGGTTGAACTGCGAGGTGCGCCATCCTAGATCGGCTTTGCCCATCCGCCTTGTGGTTGCTACGGGGGTATACCGGATCATAAAACGAATTTCCTGATGATCGATGGAGGTATGCCCCTCATGAACCTCCCATTCTGGATCCACCGTCCATCCCGCGCTGCAGAAGGTCACATCGATGCATGAATCACCGTTCGGTCCCCTGAACGTTGGCACTTGGCCTTCATTCAGCAGGACTACGTTCAATACCGCTAGTGACTCTAGCAGGGTATGACCTCTGGCGTTTGTGGACCGGGATCCCCAGTCCACTGCCCACGCATTGAAGTCGCCTGCTACAACTAACGGTTTTAAGCCAGTTAGTTTTGCTGCAAGAATATCTACTACCCTAGTAAACTGCACTATACTCCACCTGGGAGGACAGTAGCAGCTACAAAAGTAAACACCGTTTACCTTTGCTATAACGAAACCCTCATCATCAGGTGATGATACTATCTCCTGGATGGGATATCGCCCGCAAGTCCAGATGGCCACCATCTGAGACTTATCCGCAATCAACTACCGTTACCGGCAGGGATGCGGTATGGATCGGACAGCAAAGCTACATCAGCTTTACACTCAGTAACCGACTGTTGTAGCAGCAATTGAGCCGCCTTGCAGTGGTTCAGATTCAGCTGTGTTACCTGCGTGTCTGGATCCTTCTAGAGGCCGGACAAGCCTGGACACCGGTGAGGTGTCTGTTGTCTGTACCCGGGGGACAGATCAGACACCTTGGTGCAGCCTGACAGGTGCGAGCTTGGTGGCCTTCAGCTCCACACCTACGGCATAGCTTACTGCGATCAGGTCCTTTACAGTCATAAGACTTATGACCGTTGCCAAGACACCTGAAACAGGTCTGAAGCGGTTGGCTTATACTTAGCGGACATACCGACCAACCCACTTTCAGTTTAGCCTTAGCCATTACCTTTTTGGCCTCAGCCTGAGGTACTTGGAATGAGGCAACCTGCATTCCCGCGAAGCTTTTGCGTAACCGAACCGTAGATTCCTGGATCTCGACATTACACTGATCTCTCAGTGCGTCGACCAGGTCTCTAGCCTCGGTTACTTCATCCAGGCCCTTGCACTGGATGTTCGAAACTGGACATAGGGCTCTTACTTGAACCCCATCGCCCAGGACTTCCTCCGTCAACTTTTTGTACTCAGTACTCTTCTGAGCAGCATCCCGCTTCAAGACGAGAATCATCTCGCCTCTCCGCGTCCTTCGGATGCAGTTGACATCCTCTCCTAGGCCAGCGAGTTTGTCATTAACTCTCATGGCCTTCAAGACTTCGGCGTAGCTCTTGTCGTCAGTACTGACGATAATCGCCTCGCCTCTGTCTTTACGCTTACCACTGACATTGGAAGGCGCACCCGTTTCCTTCTGGGCTCTACCCTTCTTAACAGTGGCGCGTATCGCTCCGCCTGCCGCTTTCTCTGCGGCCTACTGCCGTTGCCTTCTCGCCTTCTTGGGATTCACGACCTCCCTCCACGGTAGATCTTCCTCCCGGCGAGCTTCAGTGGTCCTCGATGGTGGAGGCACTGGGTTCACCGGCTTGGAATGGCCATCCTTCTGCTCGACCTTCTTCCTTTTCTCTGGCTTCGGGGCTGCGGACTTCTCGACAGCTGCTTTCAGGTTCGCCTCCTGCGTAACCTTACTCAGCTTCGGGGTCGCCCCTGTTACAGCCATCCTTTTGCGGAGTTCCTCGACCTGGCTCTCCGCCAGTCGTTTGCCCTCGGACTGGAGCCGAATTTTCGATTCTGCCTCCTCTTTGTCCTTATCCGCCTACTTCCGCTCCTTGACAAGTTTGCGGAGCTCTCTCTCCGCACTCTTGCTGGCCTCTAGTAGGGACCTCCACTCCGATTTGGCCTCAACTACTAGGGCACAGAGTGCCTGCACAGCAAGTTTCAGATCCTTGCTGTACTTAACCCGGTTGTCTAGGAACGACATAATCACGTCGGATATCTCCGTGACTACCTCCATCGTGTGGCCACCTCGTTCTTCGTGGTTCGCCATCACAGATTTGATGACGCGGGTCAGGGTGGGGCCGTCCATCTTTACTTCAACCGGCACCTCCTCAGACCCTCCACGGGCTTCTCCATCGCCTTCCCCCGGCGATCTTTGGGGAGACCTTTCAAGGCCGCTACGTCTGGTGAAAGGGTTCTCCTTACCACCATTCGCCTCACCTGCATCCCTCGACGTTTTGTGTTTTGTGTTGATAGAATTCATCGCTGTTGGGTCCCCCTTGCGGCTGCTGTCGAATCCTGCTGGTGTAGTCGCCTTCGCGATCCCATGGTTATCTATACATACCTTGCGGCATGCAGGGAGGCCATGCGAGGGTTGACACTTTCGTATTCAGAGCCAGATCAGCGCTAGTCAGGGAAAAGCATCTGAGCCTACTCCCACTCAGCAGCCAGCTGAGCGACAGGATTGTACCGCGTGCTACAAGGCCCGCCACGGTTTTAGGGGACGGAAGACAGCCTGGCCATTAGCCCATTCGCCGTTTCAGGTCGGTGTCACCCGGCCTTACTAAGAGAATAGAATAACCAGACTACCAGCCCTCGCGTTCACAATATCTCAATATCCAAAAACAAGACCAATAACATGCAACCAGTATACCATAATCAGGATCTTACTGGGATCAATCCTGATGTGCCAATGGCACTCCCTGGGCTTGTGCTTTTGAAGCGGCACACAGTCGCTTTGATAGAGTCTGCTTACGGGCACTTGTGGTTTTTTGGGAGGGATTTTAGCAGAGCCCACTGCTAAATCCCACCACGCCCTAGGCAGTTCTCCCTGACTCACAGACAGCTGGGGAGGGGTCGTCAAGCCCTTGGACATGGTCCCTGCTGCCCCCTGCTGGCCAAATGTGATTGAATGAAAGTGAGTGAGTGAGTGAGTGAGAGTAAGTGAGTGCACGGATAAAAAATGCGGTAGCATCAACCCGATTGTGCTTCAAATGAACAATATTTTTGCATTGATTTATGAATAACAATATTAATTGTTGATACAACCACAAATAGGGTTGAATGAACCATACGCGATAGTTCAATATTTTTGTTTCAACTATGCTTTCCAGCAATCACTGTCAAATAATGCATCAGAAAACAACAATATTCATGTTTGTTTTTACTTTCGAGGATGCTGCGTATTCGGCCAAATTACATGACACCATTCTATACAAAGGAAGTTTAAACTGAGACGAATTTTGTTTAAAGTGCAAATTAATCGCTTGGCGACGGCAGAAGATTGCCGTCCATTGTCATTGTCACGTGTCATTTGACATAATGTCATTTGAATGACATTTTGCCTCCCACGCCTCAGATTACATATTTACAGCAATGTCTTGTTAGACAAAGTTGTAGGCACATTTAAGCGCTATAAGTTCGTCATACCTCAGGAATTATGGCTACCTTCAGAAAAAAGTTCTGGGAAAATTGTACAACCGAATGCAAATGACATTTTACAACACTGGTTCTGATAGAAAAGTATTGAAGTCATTCTCGTTATTTAGTGACCACCCGTTAACTCCTTGGGTTTTAGTCAAAACGAATAGAAATTTTAAAACCATCACATAGAGCAAAAAGGGCGCTGGAACTTCATAACAGGCTTTTTCATAGGTATTTAACCAAATGACCTTCAAACTTTCCTGGCTGTTCCTGGGTGGACGTTAGACAGAATAACAGCGATTTCAACAATTTTTGTTCTCTCATATGGCCCTCTGCTAATCTTCAGTTTCTATTCATTTCACACTACCGCTCGCTTGCGAAAAAAGCCAATACATTAATTTCAATAACAGATGAAGATCATTTATTCATACCAAATTCTGGCAACCAATTGCTTTTTATATAGGATAAACATTATCTGTAGCATTAACTTCTGGGAGTCTTAAAATATACCGTCTATAAGGATGTTTTACGATTGCTCATAGTGGATGCGACTGAATGTCGCAAAAATCTCTTTAAATTTCCAAGCATTATCATCAAACCCGGGACGGGCCAAAATGAATCGCCCCATCAGCTTTTGCACTCGTCACCCTGCAGACCAGCATTTATGAACGGCAGTGAAATATTTGCCAAATACTTCTCTGTCAGCATTTTTTTCCCGATCCTAGCGGAGAATGCACACGAACCGACAGTCAAGCGCAAACTTTATTAACGAACTTTTCATTTACTTTCCACTCTTGTTGCAGAAAACCCCGACCGAACGGGATCCACATTCAAATTCTGAAGCCGACCCCCATGGCCACTGGTAACATTTTTTCCCGGCTCACGGAGGGTGCCCATCGCTCCCACAACGGAAAGTAAATTTCGAAGAATAATGAGTACGCAATGTTGGCAACGTGCGGACCAAGAGGGTTCTCCCGTTTCGCCAAGGAGTCCGAAATAAATAAATTATCCTCCGGGTTTTGAGCAGTCGACAAAAATCAACCTCATTTAGGTTGGAGCACCCGAACCACCGAGTTTCCAACACGGGAACAGAGGAAACCGACCAGAAGCTACGGGAAAGGGGGACGCGTCCCAACGGAAGGTGAGTAATTTTTCTTCCCGACTGATGATGACCGGTTGACCAGGAAGGGTTGTGAAAAATTGAATTTCAATGTGGCGTCACTGCTGCTTGGCTCGAACAATGTAGCCACCGCCACCGCCATCAACCGAGTGGGTCAATAATAATCAACTGGAAAACTGTTGGTCCCTCGGAAAGTTTTTTTTTCGTCTGTCATTCCCTCAATTGAATTTCCATTCAAAGGAAGTTGCTGTTAGTTGCTGCTTCCGTGGGTTAGAAAGGTTGGAGCGAGTTGTTGGTTGGAAGATTGATTCGAAAACTAATTGCTTAATTAATTATTGAGCAACTGTTCTGACCGTTTAGGAAGATGGGTGGACAAATGTTCTGTTCAAGAGGGTGATAATTACGAATGTCATGAAAGGAAGTAGAAAGGTCGATTGGCGAGTGGAAGAGGATTGATAATGATTTATTTTAACCAGGTCGGTGCTAGGAGTTTTTAACGGATCATTAATCTGAAAAAGAAAAGGAATGGAAAACAAATTGGTCGTTGCTTTATTTTAATTATTGGACTTAATTTTTGTTTGACTTACAAGAAAATTTAAGATTGGAATGTATGTGAATCTTGATTACCTAATTATTGCACAATTTAGAAATATTCTGAAAATTTGAGTGAAGGACGTATAATTAAAGAATGGAATCTGTGATGGATATTTACTCCATCGTTTCCCGTAGCCTACATTTGATCGTCCATAGTGATTTCCTCACAATACACTCTTCGCCGTTACTCAAACATCGGAAGTGGTTAAACCCCAAGCCAGAAAAAGGCGTTCTTTCAAACAAAAGAAACGGAAAACACTGAAACATGCGTCACGCATCCGACCAATTAAGGTGCACTGCACGCAAAGCAAAACTAATTTGCGATCGTTTTCAGCACGTGGCAGAACCGTTTTTCTCTTTCCAAGAAACAAAAGACACGACACGGCATCACAAACTTTTTGCTAGTGACTTTTTTTCTTAGCGCTGGTAACCATTAGTCTGACGTGTAGATATTTTTGCTTTTCTCGTACGCTTGCGACAGGCGTTAAAATTGCTCAAAAATAAATATTTGATAGAAGTCTAGGACAACCATATATTGCATATCGACAGCGCCGTAGCGTACGGGTTGGCCAGCTCTCAGAGGGTGCTGAAATCAGGAATCACCGTATGAAAAAATAAGAAATCGACTTTAAAGTTCAAAGAGCTGAGCTTGAGCTTGAGCTTGATTGACTGCTCGTAGTTGCTACTCCATTATGACCAGATCAGCTGTTCTTGCACAGGGAACCAACAGATGTTTGCTTGGGACTAGCACACATCTTCAATGTACAAGTACTGGTGATCTCATTTGTTAGGTCATACTGGCGCCTGCCACGTCAGAATGCAAGTCAATGTAGGGAAGGGGAGGAAATGATGATGCAATCACTCGCCCACTGCAAGCCGAATATACCTCTGCACTTGCCACGAGTTCATGCGGAATTTGTTGGAATGTCTGGGTTAGGTTGGAGAGGCAGAGGTCCGTCTTGGTTAACGAGCTGCCAATGTGATAGATAGGAGAAGGTAACTGATGGAATTTCTAATTGGATGTAGGAAACGAGCTCTATAGTTCATTTACAATTCCAGCAGATTACTGTTAGAATACTCAAGTTGAACTTATAGGAATAGTAATGGAAACGGTACGGAAGTCCATTTCCAGTTCTAGCGATTGCTAGAACATGAGAAATATAGAGAAAGATACAAAGTAGGAGAATGGAACGGACCTGGGATTGAATCCACGACCTCCTGCGTATGAGGCAGAAGCAGTAGCCATATGACTACCAAGCCCGCTTCAGAAATCGACTATAAAGTTCAAAGATCTATAAAAGAGATATTTTGAGATCTATAAAAGAGATATTTGAGATAAAATACATGGAACAGATCAGGATTTTATGTTACAAAAAAAAAGAACAATATTGAAATGTTGTTTCAAAGGAAGTATGTTGAAAGTTGTTCACTTCAATAAAAACATATGTTATTTTCAATTATGTAATAAAGCTTTAGATTCGCTACTTATTTCAATTTAGTTTACTGTACTGGAAAAGTTAATGCGAGAAAACTAAGCAATTCAATTACTCCATATATAGTAAAGTAAGTGAAAGCAGTAAAATTTTGGGAATTCTCTACACATCAAATTTTGAACTAAGGCTTCAACATGACGCTCCATGTAGGTCATAAAAAAGGTCTTTTTCCATGCTATATCAGATGGTGGATTCCCATTAGTGTCGTGACATAATATTTGTTTTGATTCGAAACATATGATCCAGGACATCCAGTGCACTGGCAGTGTGTTGGCCTTGACTAATCAGATCATGATAAATAAAAATGTTTAGGTGCGTGAACTGATTTTTGTGGATAGTACAATTTACTTTTGGGCGGATATTTGTACACCCGATTCTGTTTTTACACTGCCGTGTAAAAAAAATCCCATACAAAATTTTTGCAAAGTTGCTCCATTTTTCATGATTCGTCGAGAAATCATAAAACTTTTTTTACACGGATTTTCAAATTTTGAACTGAAAACTTTTTTACACGGAACGCATCCCCCGTGTAAAAAAAGAATCGGGTGTATTTAATTATATTCTATAATCCTGTTCACATTTTTTTTTACCAATTTCGTATAGAAGTCATGTAAAGGAGATTTTCTATTCCTCGCCACTCCTCCTGATAAAGGTAGCTTCACACCTCGGGAAAATTTTCTGCCTGATTTTGGGCCCCGTGCATTTCAAATATGGCCGGGATTTTGAATTTCCGTTCCTATATCCTGAAAATATATGTAAAAATCCGCGGACCAAATTCCCGAGACGTGAGGCTACCTTAATGCTAGGAATTCCTTTTGAAATTCTCAATCTTTCAATAATCCAACACGGAAAACTTAACAACGTTTCCTCCGGAAGTTCCTTCAGAAATTTACTTGAAGTTTCCTTCAGAAATTTCCCCGCAAGTTTCATCCTTATATGTTCCTTGAGGAAATCCACTGAAAGTTCCTTGAGAAATTCCTCCAGAAGTTCCTTGAAGAATTCCTCCGGAAGTAATTTGAGGAATTCCTCCAAGGGTTTCTACATGATTTCCTCCCGATGTTCCTTCATGGATTCCTCCAGGAATTATTCCGGAAGTTTGTCCAGAAATTCCTCCGGAAGTTTCTCCAGGGATTTCTCCGGAATTGCTTCCAAGAACTCCCCCGGAAGTTCTTTCAGGAACTCCTTTATTAATTCCTCCAGGAATTTCTTTGAAAAACTTCTTGCTTCCTAGAGGAACTTCCGTAGGAATTTTTGTGTTAGCTTCCGGTGAAACTCGTGAAGGAACTTCCGGGGGAATTCCAGGAGGGTTTTGCGGAGGATTTCTTTGAAGAACTTTCAGTAGAACTCATCCAAGAACTTCCGGAAGAGCTCCTCCACTTTCAGAGGAATACCTAAAGAAACTTCCGGAGGAATCAAAAAATATATGGGGGTTTGTGCAACTTCACTACAAATGCTCAAACATGTTCGGCGAACCTTGACTCCACCCCCAACAACTCAAACCAAAATCAAACCGTTTTAATTTTTTCCAACCGAGCCGCCAACTGTCAAATGGTTGTTCGAACAACTTCACACACGTTCAAACAAAACAGCAACCGAAGCGTTTTCTTGGGGGCGGAGTCAATGTTCGTCGAACTGCTTGACTGGTGTGTACTGGTGTGGTGTGTAAAACAGCACTTTAACAGCACTTACGTTGGAACTGGTTCGAACCTAGTTTGGAACTTTTTAAAAACGAATTCGACATAAGTAAGGTGCCCCGGGGCAAGTGGGACCTAAAAAAAAGCTTGTTCAGCAAAATTGGACATAAAAAAATCGAGGAAATGCCATTTTATGGGACATGTCATTTTCGGAGAAATGTTATTTTCGTGGAAATGTCAGTTTCGGGATATTGCTATTTTCGGGAAAATGTGATTTACAATAGTTTTTTTGTTACCATGGAGAACATTATACAGAATGTTTCCAGAAAGCGCGCATCCGTAAATTCAATCTATCATGTCCTCTATGGTTAATTTTTCTTCGGCCTGTCCGAATCCAAGCTAGCTGTGACCTATAGAAAACACAAATTGACTGCTATCGAAAGTTTTGCGTTGATTCAAAAGATGTATACCAATATCCTGCACCCAAAATACAAATCTGACAAGCTTTTTATACAGACATTGTATTAAAATAATACAAATCTGTAAGATTTCAATACAACTATTATATTAAAATCTGACAAAATTGTATATGCCAAATTATGAAACAGTTTTTGTGAGGTTCTAATGCAGAACTGTGTTAAAATCTGCCATCCACTGGTTGGGTGTGGATACCACACTATATGGATTCTTGATGCAGCACGAATTCATTGCGATACGAGGATCATTTCGTGCCTAAGATCTCTGAGCATCTATTCTTTTACCAGCTTCTTGCCCTTTTTTCAATCCTTTTTACGATTTCATTTTTGAGAACGTAAAACGAGTCATGAAGCGAGACCACCCGAAAAATGGAAAACGAGATTTTAATCTGTGTGTCGCTGAAACATTCCAGAGGAACTCAGACCGTGATATGCAAAATGTTTTTCGAAAATGTGGTTATATCCGTGGAGGTAGATTCGATTCAAGCTTAAGTCTCGAGAATGATTTGGTTCGACTAGGATTTGAAGATAACGCAGAGAAAAGATGCACTTTGTGATTTTTTTTCAATCGATTTATTCCAACTTAATTTAACGATAAATAAACATCAGTAAAATTAGTGTTTATTTTTTAACAGTTCATCAGAAAACAAATTTTGCCAATCAACTAAAAATTAGTTCGTGTCCGTAATGTAGCGTAAATATTCTCATGAACAACTGAAACCGTTTCCTCAGCAAGCACTGCTTGCTCCTCTGCTGACAAAAATGAATACATGCCAAAATTGGTGTCGATTCCAGTGACTATATTCGGTCACATATGAGTTGCAGTAACCTATGTGGAGTATGAGTGCTGCTAGGGAAGCAACGTATCTTACACAGACTGAAAAACAGCTTTGTTCTTCCCAGCAGTTGAGTAGACATGAAGTAGAAGGTGTATTTCCTTAGTTCTCCAATTTTGGAGAATAGTCTCAGCTACTTTTTTTATTGTCTTTATTAGGGAGACTTTCAGCCCGATGCTGGCTCGTCTGCGCTCTCAACTACTTGATCTGGACGAAGAGTACTGTGGCTTACCTTAACGTTTAAAATTGCAAATCTCACAAAGTCGTCTTCCTCTGGAGAAACCATCTCACTCCATGATCGTTTTGCTACACCACTTTCGTCACAAGTGAATTCGACCTCCCGCTTCAAAATGTATGTGATAGCTTACAGCAACTGTTCATAAATGTCCCTAACGGCTACCAGCACCCAGCACCCATAAAGACCAGCAGGCAGTTTATCTCGCAAAAAACCTTCGTTTAAGTTCATTTCCTGTTCTGCCTTCGAAGATTGAGACTCCGATAATTTCGATAATTTCGGACTGGAATCTATAGCAGCACTCAGAGCATCACAGCTGAATCACCGCATTCCTCCAAGTCATATCGCAATTTTATGGAGCTCGCCATTCTGAAAACAAACTATAATGTTGCTGGGAAATTGAAAAAATGCTGATTTTTTTGTTTTGTTTTTATTTGAGAGGTTTTCAGCCCTATGCTGGCTCACCTCTATAATTCTGTATTAAAACTCGCAACTTACGCTAGTTGTTCACGGAAACGGAAAATACAATAAATCACATCCGAAAAGTTTTCCAACACAGCGGGTGAGAAACCTCAAAAAGTGCCCATGCATATGTGTGACACGCGGAAAAAATACGCGAATAATTCTCACGCAGGGGTCCAAGAAGGAGGAATCTGCTCAAAACCACACGGCGAAATTTTTTGATCTTAAACAGATATCAGCACCATTGCTGATTGTGCATCATTAAATTGACAATGCCTCTGCGAATGAATGAAAGTTGTTATTATTGATCAAATTTTAATTTTTATCAATGTAGGTAGTTGATTTTTTTGCTGGGGAATCAGAATCAGAATTATAACATATGGTCAGTCATATGCCATCTTCTTCTTATTGGCATTACATCCCCACACTGGGACAGAGCCGCCTCGCAGCTTAGTGTTCATTAAGCACTTCAACAGTTATTAACTGCGAGGTTTCTAAGCCAGGTCACCATTTTTGCATTCGTATATCATGAGGCTAACACGATGATACTTTTATGCCCAGGGAAGTCGAGACAATTTCCAATCCGAAAATTGCTTAGACCGGCACCGGGAATCGAACCCAGCCACCCTCAGCATGGTCTTGCTTTGTAGCCACGCGTCTTACCGCACGGCTAAGGAGGGCCCCGACTCGCCATGACTCGTAGCAAAATTCAGAAGAGCTTTTGTGGCGTATATCCACAATTATAAATCTCATAAGGTCGGGGTTCAGCCAAAACGCACCAAGCGCCAACGAAAAATTACCCATTTTTCTGCCCAAACTTTCGTTTAGCAGATTTAATTGATCACAAATCGTATATCCCTCAATCCAATAAATGAGGATATCCTATTGCAAATGTACGCTTGAATTGATATGAAACGATTTCCGTTGTCCTTGTACGAACAAAATATCACAAGTCAGTTAAAAAGCCGCTTGGTGCGTTTTGGCTGAACCCCGACCATAAAGGAAACATACATTTTATGTTCTATAATTTCTTACTACTCTATGTGCCGTTACATATATTTAAAAATATTGGATTTTTAGTAGTGTAGAAACCGAAAAAGCCTTTAAAAATTCCAAAATCCGATAAAATTTTGACGGGAGCAACGGAGTACAAAAAAATGCATCCAATCTTGAACGCGGCACACTTCGATCTCCCTGTAGCACAAACAGGCGTGGCTTATTGTAAACAAAAGTGACCTTGGACTGATCATGAAATACTACTGGGTAACTGGAGCTGCAGTAGAGATAGCACCAGGGTTTGAATCCAAAGGAGTCTGAATACACGTTTGATAGGTAGCATACTGTGAGAGACGTTTTTCGGAAGCTGTTACGATAATGAACTTATTCGGGGGATATTTCCCATGATAAATATCTTTTAAAAAGCACCAACTGGCGCTTACACTGTTTGTGATATTTGGTTTGATCGACGGCTTATTGGACCTGAGCTGACCTTCCATTTCACCCAAAGGTCTTCTTGTTGGTTCTGTTAAGAGACCCATCATTACTAAGATTTGGATTAGTGCGTTCTGAGCGAAACGATATCGCTTTTGTTGAACCAGTTTTCAGATTCATACAGAAACACCTTGCTAGAGGTTACCAGAGCCCGTAGTCAAATTCCGCCACAAAGTGCTTCTAGTGAGACATGAGACACACAAAATTTCAAAGCTTTTCAACATTTCATTGAATTATGTGTTTTCTGTTCAGCAAAGCATATTTTCTAGTAATGTCATAATTATAAATATAAACAAAACATCGCAAACATAGCATTAGTTGCTTTGATCACTAGCCTGGAAAATATTCATTGTAGGCTCTTTGGATTTTCCAGGGCTCTAAATTTTTCTTACAAAGCGTAATACAATCGATCTTGTAGATGCTGATCACGTCAGCTAGTGTGGAAGAACGCGACGTGATAAAACTATTCTCGCTTAACTTTTCAAAAGGAACTAAGTAACATTTTTTTCATGAATTAATTTGAGTACTGCAATCAAAAGCTTTCATGCTGTTCTGTTGATTGTGCTATTCAAATTAATTCATGAAAAAAATGTTACTTATGACCTTTTAAAAAGTTAAGCGAGTAATGTCTGCATCGAAGAGCACAAAAATATTTAGTGCAGAATCGATCGCATTGTAGAAGCTTTTTAAACGAAGCACATTGATCTTGCGTTGGATTTATTTGAAACACAGTTTTTGTCTTCTTGTTTTCAAAATAACTTCGTTTACAATAAATATTTAGTCGGTTACCAAGGGGCTTAACATGAATTACCTTCTCTACTAACCAACGATTATTTTCCCGTAGCGCTCACGGAGATGCAGAGCATTCCTCGGTCTTTTATAACAATGAGTGTTAAATAAATTTTCCTCTCCTAATCCTAAATTGACTGTAAGTACGTGACCAGCATCGTTATTGATCACGAATTAGAAACTACGCAGCAAGTGTACAATAAGAATAATTTTGTTGTATCCCAAGAATATTATTTGATTGGTGAGCTGTGCATACTGCATATTTACTGTTTCTCTGTTTCCCGTAGTTAGAAACTACGATGTGTACAGTTAATCAAGCTAAGCTCTTCTTTGACTATTTGCATAATATGCAAGGAACATTGAAGATTTGTGGGCATTTCTAGATATTCACATGGAATCTGCAAAAAAAAAACCAGAACGGGTTCTTTACTTATGATTGCTTTCAGCTCATTCTGACCATAACAGCTGTTCTCATATGCCAAGGACACCCAGACAATAGCTCAGTTCGTCGAGCTGATTGTATATAAGACTACGGGTCTGTGAAATTTAATCTGAAGTACATATCTATGTGCATTTTAGAAAGGTGCACAGGATTCTTCTAGTAAGCAAATGTACACCCGATTCTGCCTTTGCACGGATTTTTTTTTACACGGCCGTGTAAAAAAAATCCATGCAAAACTTTTGCAAAGTTGCTCAATTTTGCATGATTTGCCGAGAAATCATTAAACTTTTTTTACACGGATTTCAGAATTTTGAACTGAAAACTTTTGTATACGGAACGCATCCTCCTTGTTAAAAAAGATCGGGTGTATGCTATATATGTAGACAAATAATAAGAAGGAATAAGTTTTGGCTCAATCGTCTAAGACGAGTAAGTAACCTCCATTTAATTCCACCAATTATTTCGATATCTTTGCAGATACGTATTTGGACCACAACTGTGTGGTCGTCTTCAGTGTCTCGTACTTGAATCGACGAGACACTAAAGACGACCACTTACCCCGTATTTTCACTTGCCCCGGGGTACCTTATTTCAATCAGTGCGACCATTTGTTAGATCTATTGTGATATGGCCATGCTAATGTTCTGGCGAACTGCTAATAATGTTTCAAGTCCAGTGAATTTAGAGTGTGTAATATGTTGGTAGAAATGAGATGCATTTTTCAAGCTGCAGCATATTTTTGTCGCAGAATATGAAGCAGAAGATTATGTTTCTATTGACTTTTTTCGCTTGCCGTTTTGCCTTTCTCGTACAACAAAATTGTACCGAAAGGCTATAGGATTACTCCAAAATAGAACTTTTTATAGAAGGCCCGCTAAAGCTAAAGACCAATAAAGCAGCTGGTAAGGATGGTATCGGAGCTGAGCTCATCAAGATGGCCCCGGAAATGCTGGCCACTTGCCTGCACAAACTGATAGTCAGAATCTGGGAAACCGAACAGCTACCGGAGGAGTGGAAGGAAGGGGTTATATGCCCCATCTACAAGAAAGGCGACAAACTGGAGTGTGAGAACTTTCGAGCGATCACCATCCTTAATGCCGCCTACAAAGTGATATCCCAGATCATCTTCCGTCGTCTGTCACCATTAGTGAACGAGTTCGTGGGAAGTTATCAAGCCGGCTTCGTTGACGGCCGCTCGACAACGGACCAGATCTTTACTGTACGGCAAATCCTTCAAAAATGCCGTGAATACAAGGTCCCAACGCACCATCTGTTCGTTGATTTCAAGGCGGCATACGACAGTATAGACCGCGTAGAGCTATGGAAAATTATGGACGAAAACAGCTTCCCTGGGAAGCTTACCAGACTGATCAAAGCAACCAACGGTGGATGGTGTGCAAAACTGTGTGAAGATTTCGGGCGAACACTCCAGTTCGTTCGAATCGCGCCGGGGACTAAGACAAGGTGATGGACTTTCGTGCCTGTTGTTCAACATTGTGCTAGAAGGTGTCATGCGGAGAGCCGGATGTAACAGCCGGGGTACGATTTTCAACAGATCCAGTCAATTTGTTTGCTTCGCGGATGACATGGACATTGTCGGCCGAACATTTGCAAAGGTGGCAGAACTGTACACCCGCCTGAAACGTGAAGCAACAAAAGTTGGACTGGTGGTGAATGCGTCAAAGATAAAGTACATGCTTGTGGGCGGAACCGAGCGCGACAGGGCCCGCCT
Organism: Armigeres subalbatus; assembly: GCF_024139115.2. Taxonomy (NCBI): domain Eukaryota; kingdom Metazoa; phylum Arthropoda; class Insecta; order Diptera; family Culicidae; genus Armigeres; species Armigeres subalbatus. Next base: position 272,517,244 of record NC_085141.1, read on the forward strand.
GGGAAGCAGTGTTACGATAGACGGGGATACCTTCGAGGTGGTCGAGGAATTCGTCTACCTCGGATCCTTGCTAACGGCTGACAACAACGTTAGTCGTGAAATACGAAGGCGCATCATCTGTGGAAGTCGGGCCTACTACGGGCCAGAAGAAACTGCGGTCGAAAAAGATTCGCCGCCGCACCAAATGTGACATGTACAAGACGCTTATAAGACCGGTTGTCCTCTACGGACATGAAACCTGGACAATGCTCGAGGAGGACTTGCAAGCACTCGGAGTATTCGAGAGATGAGTGCTTAGGACCATCTTTGGCGGTGTGCAAGAAGACGGTGTGTGGCGGCGAAAAATGAACCATGAGCTCGCCCAACTCTACGGCGAACCCAGTATCCAGAAGGTAGCTAAAGCCAGAAGGATACGATGGGCAGGACATGTTGCAAGAATGCCGGACAGCAATCCTGCAAAGATGGCGTTCGCTTCCGATCCGGCAGGTACGAGACGGCATGGAGCGCAGCGAGCGAGATGGGCAGACCAGGTGCAGAACGACTTGGCGAGCGTGGGGCGTATCCGAGGATGGAGAGATGCGGCCTCGAACCGTGCATTGTAGCGTCAAATTGTTGATTCAGTGTTATCTGTGTAGATGTTAACTAAATAAATGAATGAATGAATGAATGAATAGAAGGCCCGGAGACCCATAGTGTTATAAATCGATCGACTCAGCTCGACGAACTGAGGTGATGCCTGTATGTGTGTATGCATTCAAAATTTGTAGACACATTTTTTGGAACGTAGCATTACCCGATTTACTCGCAACAAGTTGCATTCGACAGGGAATGCGGTCCGATTGTTTGTTGTTGAAAATTGGCTCGATCGAACATTGGGTATCGGAATTATTAAAAAAAAAACCCAGATTAATCCACCTAGCGGTGATAGTGCCTTTCTCGTTTCTTGCGAGTGAGTAATTTCTTCGCACTTTTGGTATGAAAAAAAGTATTTTGGCCATAACTTCTGAGCCCATAGTCCGATCCGGCCATTTTAAATAGGAAACAATGGGACATGATTCTGCGTCGAATGTTGCGAGCAAATCGGTCGAGAGTAAGTGCCTAAATAGAGAGTAAGAATTTTTCTTGTTAAAACTGGCCATAACTCCGAAACCCATAGTCCGATTGGGCCGGTTTTTGATACGAAACAATGGGACAAGATTCCGCGTCGAATGCAACTTGATGCGAGCAAATCTGTTAAGGATAAGTGCCTAAGAAATGAAATGGTTAAGAATAAGTGCCTGAAAAATCAGTGCGATTATTTTGCGCACACACAGACATCACTTCAATTCGTCGAGCTGAGTCGATCGGTATATAACACTATGGGTCTCCGGGCCTTCTATAAAAAGTTCGTTTTTGGAGCGAACATATAGCCTTTAAGTATACTTTGTTGAAAAAGGCAAAAAGAGTTTTGGCCATAACTTCTAAGTTCATAGTCCAATCGGGTCAATTTTCAATAGGAAACAATGGGACAGGATTCTGCGTCGAATGCAACTTACACACACACATACACACACAGACATCACTCCAGTTCGTCGAGCTGAGTCGATCGGTATATAACACTATGGGTCTCCGGGCCTCCTATGAAAAGTTCGTTTTTGGAGCGAACATATAGCCTTTACGTATACTTTGTATACGAGAAAGGCAAAAAACGTTTCCCCTTGGACATATTTTTTTAAATCGAAAAAAAAATGTTTCCAAAAGTAATGACAATGCGTATTATTTAATGCAAAAGCATGAAAAATGATAGAAAAAATGCGATCTAAACCCCTAAAGTGGTTTTTGACCTTTCTAATTTGATTTTTTCAATACGCTAGGTGGATTAATATAATTTTTTTTAGATCCGTCTAGGAAGGTCACTTATAGTGCAAATTAAGCTTTTCTTAAACAAATGTTTTAGTGACAACTAGTAATGCCATAATTGCAATAATTCCGAGATAGTTCTAAGATTACTGTCTTCTTGTGAAAAAAATGACACTCACACCAACCAAAGCTCCTCCTCGAAAAGCCGGCCCTAGAAATGTCAATGTTCCAATAAACTAAAACTTTCCCGGAACACGAAATTTTTCGAAATTTTTACGAAAGTTTTTGCGGCTCACTGTTTGTTCATATAGTTGAAAATATTCGAGTAGGACATTGATGATATGATTTGTGAATGGAAACAAACTCAAAAGCTAGGCATAGTTATCGATTTATTAGTCCATGTGGCACCAATTCTCAAGGATTTAACCCTCCAAAAAGACCTTCTCAAGGATTTTCCCTTCCAAAAAATCAGCACGGTTGTATGCAAGATAACGATCACCGCTCGAAGTAAACTAGGGGAACGGTTCGGCACTTCATCCCATAGCTCCTTTTTTCATCCCATCAAAAACAAAGCAATGAAAAAGAATTTGGTTTGTTTTTTATTTTTGTGATTTTTTTTAATCAGTGAGCACGCGTGTTAGCAAAAGAAGCGACGAGATTGGTGCAGCATTTCTTTGTTTTGCGATGAGATGAATATATGTTCAGTGAGATGGAAAATGGAACAGTTCCCCTCACTGAGGAAAATAGACGTACGATTTTCAATAAAACGCCTTATGGAAATTTGCCACAAGAAATCAGTATGAATTTCAATATGTTGCCTTATGAATGATGATTTTCATTTAAAAAAAAGTGAAGTGCGGCAGACTGGGTTCAAACCATGGACGTCGGGGTCGGGAGGCCAGTATGTAGACCACACGCCCATCGACGCTTGGGTATTCGAAGAGGTAACTGCGTATAAGAAACACTGTTAGTGGAATAATCAGTCCGCTGAGTGTACGTGAAATATTTTTGAGCAATAAGGATTTCGGTGTGATGCGAGAAAATTTCACTTGGCTAACGTCGTCCAGCATAATTTTTTACAGCGTCTCCCTCCCACGCGCTTGTGATTCTGCTGCCGTCGGCAACTTTCTGCAGTCGTCAAGCGATTATGATTTCCACTTTGAAGAGAATTTGTCTCGGCTCAACATTCCTTTGTATAAAAAGGTGATCCTGAAAAGAATATTATCTTCAATAATGCGTATTTTAAATCACTAGTAGCAGTAAACCAAAGGCAATTTCGAACGAAAATGATGAACGTCTGAAATTTTAACTTGTTCGGAAACGAATTTCAATAGTTTAACGTTGATATCGAGAGTTTCAATACAATTGGCAAATTGGTTGATATATGAAGCTCAAAAATTCATCGAAAAATAAAAGCGCCAGTTACGTTTAAAATCTTACATAATTTCGTGACGGTATAAGTTTTTAAAACATTTCTTTAAAATTCTATACACAATTTGATCAAAAACGGTTAGTAGCACGGAGTTGGACTTTTTTACTGTGTTTCAAGTGTGATATTACAAAATAAATTTAAAATTGAAATGTTGTGTTCATAGTAGATGAAAAGTCCAACCTGCACTGATAACCGTTTTAAACTAAATTTCTCTTAAAGAGGCATTGAGATGAGTTTCAAAAATTTCTTAGTATACTTTCCCGTGCATTTGTTTCAAATATCATCTTGCTGTTTCTTCTACTTCATGCAACATCATTTACGTGCACTGAGCGGTGACAAACCGTCTAAGCTGAGGAGAAGTACCCGCCGATTTTTGTACAGCATAATTCGACGGACTTGCGTGCGACCCAACTTGCGGAAGCAGGATATTCCTTAAAGCCATGCTGCGTGGATTCGACGACGTGGACGTAAAGGAAAGTGAAGGAAGTCTGCGTTCTCAAGCATTCCAACGTCTGCAAAATATTTAGTGCGTCATGATAACTCGCGATCGGACTGTGTCTATTGTACTTCGCACACTGGGGCAGACCGTTGTATTCGTTGGACAAAACCTCTAGCACTCTCTGTATACGTTCTAGAGTTTTGGTGTCTTCAGCACACTATCGCGGGTGGTGCTAAGCTTCATTTTGATGAATTTTATTTTTATCTATATAAGTTAAAACTTACCTTACCTAGTGTTATCTTTTAATAGAAACGAGATAGATCAAAACTTTCTTCTACAAAGTGGTTTGTTTTGCCAGTTTGTACTTATGCTCCATAGACACCTATGCTCTAAATCCTTTGTATATGGCGCTGTACGTTATTTCCATGAAAACAGCGATAAAATTGGTTTCTTCTAATTTTTTTCGCTTTAAACCTCTCGTAAAAGTTTTTTGAGGTATGCTTTCAAAGGAGAATGATAATGAAGCTGATCGCAAGGTGTCACCAAGGTTTTTAAAAGCTTTATTAGTGGTTTTGTTGAAATTAAGTAAAAACAAACATTGTTTAGAAAAATATGAATAACTTATGAATGGGCACATGGCGGCAGCTGAAATTTTGTCTGATCATAATTCAAACTAATATATTTGATATCGGGAAGAAAAAAAAGTGGAGACATGTGGAGCTTTTTGTCTGTGATTTTTTGTTTTTAAATTTGGTATTAATATGCATTGAAAATCAGAAAGTTATTCATATTTTTCTGCACAGTGTTTTTTGACTTAATTTCAAGAAATCCAATACTAAAGCTTTTAAAATTCTTGGTAACATCTCACGATCAGCTTTATTATCATTCTCCTTTGAAAGCATACCTCAAAAAACTTTTACCAGATGTTTAACGCGAAAAAAATAAGAAGAAAACCATTTTATCGCCTATGGAGCATAAGTCTATGGAGCATAAGTCCAAAATGTCAAAACAAACCACTTTGTAGAAGAAAGTTTTGCTCTATCTCGTTTCTATCAAAAGATAACACTTATCTAGGTAAGTTTTAATTTATTCAGATAAAAATAAAATTCATCAAAATGAAGCTTAGCACCACCCGCGATAGTGTGCTGATGACACCAAAACTCTAGAACGTATATAGAGAGTGCTAGAGGTTTTGTCCAACGAATACAGCGGTCTGCCACAATGTGCCTCGTACACCTGGAGCATGGCTCAATCAAAGTCATCGATAAGACCGTCATTGAGTGGACCAGGTACAAATCGGTGCATCGAGATCATTGGCGTAACTACCTCCGATGCCTAGGGGGGGGGGGGGGGGGGGGGGGCTATAGCCCTTTTATATTTTTTCTCCTTTTTGAAAATTCTCGAACATTTTAACATCTCATAAAGTTATCAGCGGTAATGTGACAAATGCAGTCCAACCACCTAAGGCAATTGCGGATCCATCACACTCATTCATATTATTCTCTTTTCTCAAGCACGTGCACGTGTGCACGTGTGAGCAACAACTCACAGTCTATGTTTAATCGCGCTCGACTAGCGTCAGGCAGTGGATATATTTGCATAGTTCATAAATATTCTATCTTATCTCAAATGAAAAAAAAATAGTGCAACTTTCCATGGATTCCGCCGAGAATCTTCCAAGAATTCTGATGAGAATCCTTTAGTTGCAGTGTCACGCCTATGACCGAACCCCGAAATGACAACTAGAGAAGAGAGATAGATATCTAATAAGAGTTATCAGCAGCCGATACTCTATTCGAATAAACGATGATCGCAGTTGATTTGCGATATCCAACGTAGCAACATGTGTTTTAATTTCAACTTTCCTCGCATTTCGTCGTTTGTCCACCTCCGTTTATATGCAGTATCTCGGTTATTACATTAGTGATCCTGACTGGAATGTTCCAGGGACTCCGACGGGAATCTCTAAATATTTCGACATGAATCCTTCAAGAATACCGATGGGAGCCTGCAGGGATCATGAAGGGAATCCACCAGAGATTTCGGAGGGAATGTTTCAGGAATTCCAACGGAAAAATTTCAAGGATTCCGACGAGAATGTACCAGGGATCCTTCATCCCCTTCAGGAATTTGAAGGGGAATATTCCAGGGATTTCGTCGAAAACCCTCCAAGAATTCCAATATAATGGTTCCAGGTATTTCATGAGCAATGTTCCAGGGATGAAGACGAATATCGGATTCCGAAGCAATCCATCGAAGGACTTCGAAGCAAATCGTCGAGCGACTCCGAATTAATCCTTCAGTTATTTCGAAAAGAATCCTCCAGCGATCCAAGGATGTTGAAGCAAATCGTTGAGGGATTCCGATGCAAATCATCAAAGGATTTCGAAGCAAATCGTCGAATGGTTAAAAAAAAATCGTTAAGGGACTCTGAACAAAATATATGAGAAATTCTGAAGCAAACCGTCGATGTATTCCGAAACGAAACGTCGAATGATTCTGAAGCAATTTTTCGCAGGATTCCGAAGCTAATCGTCATCCGGATTCCTCGTCTAGAGATCCCAACACAGACTCCGAATTAAATCTTCAAAGGATTACGAAGCAAATCGCCGAAGGATTCTGATTTGTCAAGGAATTCCTAAACCAATCTTGAAACGAATCTGGAGATATTCCGGAGCAAATCAACGAGAGATTCTAAAGCAAATTCTCCATGGATTTTAAAGGATATTTTTCACAGATTCCCAAGGGTATTGCTTAACAATACTGGAAAGAATTCAGTAGGAATTCTTCTGGATTACGATTGGAATACTTCGATAAATCCGAAAAGAATTCTTTAGCGATTGAAGTGAGAATTTTGCTCGGATTCTGATGAGAATCCTTCTCAGATGCTGATGGATGATGGGAATCTTTCTCAGAATTCAGAAACAAGCTAATTTTTCTTCCACTCATTTCATTAAGTATGATAGAGTAAATATGAGAGATAACTCTTCAGTCTTTAAACTTTTTCGGTAATTCATTATGCTATATGTTGAAAACTGATATCACTGCTAACTAACTTATCAAATGCTAGGGGGGGCTATTTTTTTCTAGGGAGGGCTAAGCCCCCCCTAGCCCCCCCCTTATTTACGCCAATGATCGAGATATTACCCAATGCATAAAGAGTGTCTTTGTCGGTCGGTTTTATGAATAGCGCGGATCATGGAGTTGACGAGTGTGAGCAAATGGATGAATCGGGCCTTAAATGCTCATACTGTGGTGATGAGCATCATGCTACCACAAAGGCCTGCCCGAAGCATGTAGAGTTCTACGATATCTGCAAGAAGGTCACTTCTGTCCAAAGTTTTGCTTGATATGACTATTTCACGATAAGATTGTATTCGTTAATGTGGGCGCTCAGTTGCGATTTGTCTCCGGTTGCAAATCGTTTCAAAATTCAGTACTCCGTAATTAGGTCAAAGTTTTGTTCTTCACGCAAGGAACTTTTCTTTCCGTTCTTTAAGCTGAAATCAGCCGCGAAATTTATTTAAAACATTTTTATTTAATTTTCCAGAGAAAATGAGTCAGGCTCTCGATCAGATATGTTTTATCAATGACGCTAACAAATAATAAAGCTAAAATTTGGATTAAACTTGAATTGGGTTTAAATTGAATATGGTGATGGATAATCAATCTATATATTACGTCAAACCCCAATTTGAACACAGTTGGGTTCGAATCTCGTCTCGTCAAAAAAGTGCAAACATCCACTAGTTGAATTATTAAAGCCTTTTTTGCCGTATCCACATCAACCACTGCACTACAATTTTCTCAATCCCCGTGAAGGACAACACGTAGGCCAAGACCAGTCAAGCAAAGTGATCGATGAAAATTTCCCGAATCGCTTGTTTAGTCTCTTCCGTTTCTTTGTTTCACCGATTTCGACTGGGTGGTTTTTTGGTGGAAAATAACAGACCCAACTTCCCCATATGAGTTATTATAAACGTTTCACGATATAATGTTATTGGTCTTCGGAAAAAGATTCATTTTTACCCAAGCCCACACTTTTCATACGATTTGGAATGAGTGATGTTTGACCCAAATGGATGCCATGAATAATTGCCCAACATGGAAGGCCAATTCTCGGGAGGCGTATTCGTGCGTGTCACGAACAGCAATTTTTCCAGAATTTACGGAGCCCCCAAAGAAGAACGCATGGCGTTCCGTCGCCGTTCCGAGGGTTGTCGTTTCGGAAGCGATAGGAAAAGAATGTTGTGCAAATAGAGGAAGTCGAGCGGTTCCGGCGGCGGGTGGCCATTCGTCGTGTTCTGGTGAAGCCCTCCGGCGGGCGACGACGACCGACGGCTGGAAAATGTGGAGAAAATATGTCGGAATGTTGTCCCGGGTCGAAGGCCGCATAGAAATAAGTTGCCTCACCTCCGCGGGGAAAAGAAAGCCACAAAAAGTGTAGCGAACGAAACTTTCATAATTGAGGATATATTTTCCGATGACTTGTGTGGTTTTGGATTGGAAGGCCTTAGAGCGCAGGAGAAAATTGCGACACGGCTGGCTCCTGGATATTATGCTTTTCGCGTGTTTATAATGTGGGATTTTTTTCGTGGGCTGCGACCTCGACCGGAAATTTGGAATTTTCGCATCCGCGAAGTTAATGCTTTTGCTTCGGAGCGTGACTGTGGCTCCAAACCGGGGCGTATTCTTGTCGCATGATTGATGAACTGATGACAGCAGTTAGTCAGTTCGGTTGGGCGGTGAAAGTTCACGTTAAGAACGACTCGCCATTAATGTCATAAAATTAGGTGAAAATGTTAGCTAATAAAAGGTTCGTAAATCATGTTTTTGGGGAACAATGGTACCAAAATGGAAGGAAATTATAGACATGAGGCTAAGTTGCCGGATTTTTGTTTGGTATGCGATAATTGAGTTATAAGAAGCTTTTAATAAACATGATAACTACAAAGAAGTGCTTGTTCAAACAAAATTATAACCGAAATTAGTTCCAATGAGTAGTTGCCATTATTTGTGGTGGAAGATCTAGAGGAATTTCCAAATCGATTTGGAGGTTGTGACTGAAGCTTGGATTTGAATGTTTCAAAAATGTTTTATAATTCAAATTCGAATTCTTTCTCTTCTTAGAAAGCTTATTGCTCATGTGTCAATCAACTTAAACCAACTTGCAACTCAGTGCTCAAAGACATTCCCTTAGTTATTAATAGAGTATTTTGAATTAGATTGGATTTGGATTGGATTTGGATTGGATTTGGATTGGATTTGGATTTGGATTGGATTTGGATTGGATTTGGATTGGATTTGAATTGGATTTGGATTGGATTTGGATTGGATTTGGATTGGATTTGGATTGGATTTGGATTTGGATTGGATTTGGATTGGTTTGGATTGCATTTAGATTGCATTTGGATTGGATTTGAATTGGATTTGGATTGGTTGGATTGGTTTGGATTGGTTTGGATTGGTTTGGATTGGTTTGGATTGGTTTGGATTGGTTTGGATTGGTTTGGATTGGTTTGGATTGGTTGGATTGGTTTGGATTGGTTTGGATTGGTTGGATTGCGTTTGGTTGCATTTAGATTGGTTTGGATTGGTTGGATTGGTTTGGATTGGTTTGGATTGGTTTGGATTGGTTTGGATTGGTTTGGATTGGTTTGGATTGGTTTGGATTGGTTTGGATTGGTTTGGATTGGTTTGGATTGGTTTGGATTGGTTTGGATTGGTTTGGATTGGTTTGGATTGGTTTGGATTGGTTTGGATTGGTTTGGATTGGTTTGGATTGGTTTGGATTGGTTTGGATTGGTTTGGATTGGTTTGGATTGGTTTGGATGGGATTTGGATTGGTTTGGATGGGTTTGGATTGGTTTGGTTTGGTTTGGTTTGGTTTGGTTGGATTTTGATTGGTTTGGTTGGATTTGGATTGGTTTGGATTGGTTTGGATTGGTTTGGATTGGTTTGGATTGGTTTGGATTGGTTTGGATTGGATTTGGATTGGTTTGGATTGGTTTGGATTGGTTTGGTTGGTTTGGATTGGTTTGGATTGGTTTGGATTGGTTTGGATTGGTTTGGTTGGTTTGGATTGGTTTGGATTGGTTTGGATTGGTTTGGATTGGTTTGGATTGGTTTGGGATTGGTTTGGATTGGTTTGGTTGGTTTGGATTGGTTTGGATTGGTTTGGATTGGTTTGGATTGGTTTGGATTGGTTTGGATTGGTTTGGATTGGTTTGGATTGGTTTGGATTGGTTTGGATTGGTTTGGATTGGTTTGGATTGGTTTGGATTGCGTTGGATTGGTTTGGATTGGTTTGGATTGGTTTGGATTGGTTTGGATTGGTTTGGATTGGTTTGGATTGGTTTGGTTGGTTTGGTTGGTTTGGATTGGATTTGGATTGGTTTGGATTGGTTTGGATTGGTTGGATTGGTTTGGATTGGTTGGTTTGGATTGGTTTGGATTGGTTTGGATTGGTTTGGATTGGTTTGGATTGGTTTGGATTGGTTTGGTTGGTTTGGATTGGTTTGGATTGGTTTGGATGGGTTTGGATGGGATTTGGATTGGTTTGGATGGGTTTGGTTGGTTTGGTTTGGTTTGGTTTGGTTTGGATTGGTTTGATTGGTTTGATTGGTTTGGATTGGTTTGGATTGGTTTGGATTGGTTTGGATTGGTTTGGATTGGTTTGGATTGGTTTGGTTGGTTTGGATTGGTTTGGATTGGTTTGGATTGGTTTGGATTGGTTTGGATTGGTTTGGATTGGTTTGGATTGGATTTGGATTGGTTTGGTTGGTTTGGATTGGTTTGGATTGGTTTGGATTGGTTTGGATTGCGTTTGGATTGGTTTGGATTGGTTTGGATTGGTTTGGTTGGTTTGGATTGGTTTGGATTGGTTTGGATTGGTTTGGATTGGTTTGGATTGGTTTGGATTGGTTTGGATTGGTTTGGTTGGTTTGGATTGGTTTGGATTGGTTTGGATTGGATTTGGATTGGTTTGGATTGGTTTGGTTGGTTTGGATTGGTTTGGATTGGTTTGGATTGGTTTGGATTGGTTTGGATTGGTTTGGATTGCGTTTAGATTGGTTTGGATTGGTTTGGATTGGTTTGGATTGGTTTGGATTGGTTTGGATTGGTTTGGATTGGTTTGATTGGTTTGGATTGGTTTGGATTGGTTTGGATTGGTTTGGTTTGGTTTGGATTGGTTTGGTTGGTTTGGATTGGTTTGGATTGGTTTGGATTGGTTTGGATTGGTTTGGTTGGTTTGGATTGGTTTGGATTGGTTTGGATTGGTTTGGATTGGTTTGGATTGGATTTGGATTGGTTTGGATTGGTTTGGATTGGTTTGGATTGGTTTGGATTGGTTTGGTTGGTTTGGATTGGTTTGGATTGGTTTGGTTGCGTTTGGATTGCATTTAGATTGGTTTGGTTGGTTTGGATTGGTTTGGATTGGTTTGGATTGGTTTGGATTGGTTTGGATTGGTTTGGATTGGTTGGATTGGTTTGGATTGGTTTGGATTGGTTGGATTGGTTTGGATTGGTTTGGATTGGTTTGGATTGGTTGGATTGGTTTGGATTGGTTTGGATTGGTTTGGATGGGTTTGGATTGGTTTGGATGGGATTTGGATTGGATTTGGTTTGGTTTGGTTTGGTTTGGATTGGATTTTTGATTGGTTTGGATTGGTTTGGATTGGTTTGGATTGGTTTGGATTGGTTTGGTTTGGATTGGTTTGGATTGGTTTGGATTGGTTTGGATTGGTTTGGATTGGTTTGGATTGGTTTGGGTTGGTTTGGATTGGTTTGGATTGGTTTGGATTGGTTTGGATTGGTTTGGATTGGTTTGGATTGCATTTAGATTGGTTTGGATTGGTTTGGATTGGTTTGGATTGGTTTGGATTGGTTTGGATTGGTTTGGATTGGTTTGGATTGGTTTGGATTGGTTTGGATTGGTTTGGATTGGTTTGGATTGGTTTGGATTGGTTTGGATTGGTTTGGATTGGTTTGGATTGGTTTGGATTGGTTTGGATTGGTTTGGATTGGTTTGAATTGGTTTGGATTGGTTTGGATTGGTTTGGATTGCGTTTAGATTGGTTTGGATTGGTTTGGATTGGTTTGGATTGGTTTGGATTGGTTTGGATTGGTTGGATTGGTTTGATTGGTTTGGATTGGTTTGGATTGGTTTGGATTGGTTTGGTTTGGATTGGTTTGGATTGGTTTGGATTGGTTTGGATTGGTTTGGATTGGTTTGGTTGGTTTGGATTGGTTTGGATTGGTTTGGATTGGTTTGGTTGGTTTGGATTGGTTTGGTTGGTTTGGATTGGTTTGGATTGGTTTGGATTGGTTTGGATTGGTTTGGATTGGTTTGGATTGGATTGGATTTGGATTGGATTTGGATTGGATTTGGATTGGATTTGGATTGGATTTGGATTGGATTTGGATTGGATTTGGATTGGATTTGGAAAAAAAATAATATTGAGCGTCTTAGGGGAAAATGAAGTATTTTAATCTTGGATTGGATTTGGATTGGATTTGGATTGGATTTGAATTGGATTTGGATTGGATTTGGATTGGATTTGGATTGGATTTGGATTGGATTTGGATTGGATTTGGATTGGATTTGGATAGGATTTGGATTTCAATTAGATTGAGTTTGGAATCCGAAGAAATTTCGAAGATCTCGTCCTGTCTACGACGCTATGGTCGTTTTAAACGATGAAACAGCTTCTACTTAATTCCTTGGCTAATTTTCTTCTTAATAACTTTTGTTCTTTTCATTGAGTCGGGTTTCGGTATTTGTTTTTTTTTTTTGCAAAAATGGCTATAAATCATTCAAAGCCTTTAGTGTTCAAACTTACTAAATGTTTATTTCAAGAACATTTTCTTTCGAAGCGCTACTACATTTTTCCCCATTTGACAATACGCAACCACCAAAACTGAGCATTGAATCACGTTGTACTATTTTTGGTGTTATTGCAATGCAGGAAATCAATTTGAAAACTCCAACCTGACCATCGGTCACACACCCGGACCACCAAGCCCCGGTAATCGCTTTCAGCAGTATTCCATTAAATGAAATATAAAACCGAAGCCAATGAAAAAGTGCAATCATCAATAATAGTACGCTGCTGATCCAGGGGGAATAAAAAGTGCAAATGAATAAAATATAATAATGCCATTTTCGGGTAACGATACACACCATCATCTCGTGCGGAAGCAGAAGTGCAAACCGAAGCGGAAAGGCATTAAAAATCATAACTCGAATATTTGGCTTCTGCTGACTGCTGCCCTCCTCGCCCGCCGCACTTGGAATGTATAAATGAGGAATGCGCCTCTTGTTCGTCCTCGGTGCTTCGCGGTTAAATTTCAACACGGGCGAATATTTTCGAAAGCTTTAATATCTCGATGAACAATCGCGTTCGACTCGACGACGATAGCCACCAATCGCCACGCCACCACCACTGGAAGCTGGCTTATTTGGCACGTTTCATATTTTCAAAAGAGGTTTTTTTCCTACGTTCGGTGATGCCAAAATCGAAAAGCTTCCACTCAATTTCGGGACTATACGTATATTACGTAGGATGAAAACTCTTTACTTTTGTGTTTTTGTATTAGCATGAACATTTCTATTTTTCGGAGTAGTTCACAACATCTTTCCAAACCAAGTTTTATTTGGGTGATTTTGTGTCACGCACATATATTTTTAAAACTCATCAATTTCTGAGTGAAAGCGCAAACGGCACCCAAATCATCGACGTGGTATATGAACGACCCTCCTTATCGGAATTCCGCCGGTCAGCGAGTGCGGTTTTTCTCCGATCGAAGCTGATTGGGTACCGCTTGATCCCATGTCTGCATCGAACAGAGCAGCAGAGTACCGATGACTTCTCTCCCCCGGGTGGCGGCCCAAGTCAGGAAAGTACCGGCAGGAACGCGTAGCAGCATTGCTGTGGCTTATCTACACACCCACCATCGCGCAGTTCGTGGTTCTCGGGAAGGAGATCACAGCGGAGGGAATCACAGGATGGAAAACATATTGTTGCGGTTGGGTGTTGAAAGTTATTGCTTTTGCTACTGGTTTCTGGGAGGCGGTGAACGGTTGTTGGTCGGGATCACGCTGGCTTCGTTGCTGGTAGCAGCCACCGTCGTCGACCGCACGCACACCGCAGGACGATTCCGTTCTAGGAGATTGTTTCTAGGCGCAAAGTTCTACGATACGGCGAATGGGCTTTGGTTAGCAGAGGAAGTTTAAATGCTCGTGTAAGCACTGAGAAATGAATTAATCATTATTCTGGTTACTTGAGGCGTGTTGTCTTGTTTGGTGCTAAGCTATTGCATTAAGGAAATTAAAAAGTTTGCGTTAAACCACTGGGTATGCTATTTTGGCTTTCAGTGCAATAGTGCGACTAGGAAAGTTTCGTGTTGGGGGAATCAAAGTTACATTTGATCTTTTGACTATTCTTGGCTAAATCACCAAATTTTAATTTTTTTCATAAATTTCAAACTGCTTCTCTTTTTTCTTTTTCTTTTCTATGCATCTTAGCCAGGACAAATTATCACTAGGTTTGTCAATCATATCATTTAACACTTTTCCGAACATTTAAATCAGTTTCCATATATACACTATGTGCTTTATGATCACTATTTTAATAATGATGAATTCTGCTTAACTTTTCAGTGTTACGTCTACAATTTAAACAGGCAATTAAGGAGCTGCCTTGGAAATTTTAAATATATACTTATATAATATGTAGAAACAGAGATCTTCTGCAACATCCACTCGAAATCCTTCGACAATTGATTTGGTTTTAACGGATTCAAGTCAGCTGTGTGGCCAATTGGTAACTCATGCTGACTTTGACTCTGATCACCTCCCTGTGACATTTGAAATCTCACAAGAAGCCATTTATAATCCAATCAGCTCTACTTTTAATTATCATAGAGCTGATTGGGATTTATATAAAACGATAGGAATTTTGATGTTGATATTCCTCTCGATACCAAAAGTGATATTGATAATGCTCTCGTATCTAAGGGTATGCGATAACACATTTTTTCCTGACGAAACGAAACGAAACGAAATTTGAAATGCTATTGTTGGTTCGGAACGAAATGAAACGAAATTCAGATTTACTTCCGATACTTCGAAACGAAACGAAATTGAGGTCCATTTGATTCGAAATTTTTCGAAACGAAACGAAATTAAAAAAAATTTCCGCGGAATTTTTCTCCAGGCAAATTTCCAACCAAATTCATGAAGATTTATTGAATCTGTGAGACCTTCCATACAGCTGATGGTTGCATTAGTACACACTTAATTTTTTTACCGGGATGTCAGCAAAATGGTCAACTTTTACCGAGATTCGCACAGACGTGCCCCAGCAAACATTCTAAATTTTTACTGAGGTCTGATGGAAATATTAAGCGAGCATTTTTTTTTTGGTTATGGTAAGGGGCATTCATCCATCATTTTTTCTCGGCCTTTGAAGATAAACGAAAATCGTGACTGCTAGACGAAAACCTTTTTCGTTTAATCTATTAACCTCTCACTCACTTTTTGTGAGAACGATTAGAAAAATTCTATGGTGCGCTGATGGGAGTCGCTGTGAGATGCTCTTACTCTAGCAACACCATTACGCTATCTGCATGTAGGCATTAGGTTACAAACGTCCCGGATTATGCGCGACAGTTCCGGGTTCAGCATACTTGCCTCACATTGCCTGGCGCTCCGGAAAACGTTCTTCATTTCATGATGAATCTGTAAAGCCTGGAAATTCAAACCATTGGAAATAGAATGTAAAAAAACTATAACAGATCTGAATAATTAGGAGAACTTGAACCATACTGCAGTTGAGGGTCTTGACCATACTGCAGTTGAGGGTCTTGAGGGTCTACTGAAGTTATAGGATGAAGGTAATTTTGAGTATCCAAACAATTTTCACAATAATCAAAATACACAATCAGTTTTTATTTCTGCAGCTCAGCATAATAAAGAACAGACTTCCGTACAAAATACGGTTATTTGCTGATTTCCAATAAACTATTTGCTGTGTTTTAGCAATAAAAAATAGGCATACGTGTTTGCTGAAAGCTAGGACATGATGTGACAATTCAATCGTGTCTGCCTTGTTACTATTCAGTCGGTAGATCTGATGAGGTGGTCGCCAGTGTAACCAAATTAATTTGGTACAGAACCTTCCATACAATATGTTTCAAAAATCGATGTTTATCTTCCTCGATAGAAACTATCTAAACTCAATAGAAATATCCATTATTTATGTAAAAGAAGCGAAAGTTACAAGCACAAAAGATTTCACTAGAAAAAATATAACTGCTAGATGGAAAAAAATGAATATAATGCTTAAAATCAACAGTTATAAAAATTTTCAGACCTTGAGAACAATGTATAAGCCTTTAGCTATTAAATGTAAAATAGTTTTATGCCATCAAACTAGAACGCAGACATTTACGTTTATTGCTAAATATTAGGGAGAGTGCTAGTAATGGACCTCGTGCGTATAATGGATCCCCTGAACAAAAACCAAAAGTTAACACTGGAATCAAAGATTTCCTGCAAATTACCATTGGATAAAGTTGCTTCACATATGATGGTAGTTTTTTTTGTTTTTATTTAAGAGACTTGCAAAAACCATCGTAGTTGTTTTTGGCGTGCCAATGAAATAAGTCTCAAATGGTGTTTGGGGCCCTCCTTAGCCGTGTGGTAAGACGCACGGCTACAAAGCAAGACCATGCTGAGGGTGGCTGGGTTCGATTCCCGGTGCCGGTCTAGGCAATTTTCGGATTGGAAATTGTCTCGACTTCCCTGGGCATAAAAGTATCATCGTGCTAGCCTCATGATATACGAATGCAAAAATGGTAACTTGGCTTAGAAACCTCGCTGTTAATAACTGTGGAAGTGCTTAATGAACAGTAAGCTGCGAGGTGGCTCTGTCCCAGTGTGGGGATGTAATGCCAATAAGAAGAAGAAGAAGAAGGTGTTTGTAAAAGTTTTTTTTCCATCAAATTTTCACGGTAGGTAATCATACAATCTATATCTATATCTATATCTATATTCTATATCTATATACATAAAAATGAATTTCTGTCTGTCTGAACCTTATAGATTTCGAAACTACTGAACGGATCGGCGTTAAAGTTTGTATGCAGAGGTTTTTGGGGCCGGGGAAGGTTCCTAAGATGGTTTGAGATCCCTCCCTCCTTTGGAAAAGGGGGCTCCCATACAAACGAAACATCAATTTCTTCATAACTCAAGAATTATTCAGAAAATAAATCAATTTTAGGCGAAACGAAGTTCGTCGGGTCTGCTAGTGTTGAATAAGCATAATGATTATAAAAAATCGATGAAAGACCCGGTAAATTTTGCGTGGTGCGGGGCAAGTTGAAACTACGGTTCAAAACGTCACCCTCGCAATTTAAAATGAAATTTTTTTTCCAGAATTCACATTGGTCCGTAAATACATTCGGATAATATAAATTTATAAAAAGGTCCAAGCTTCTGAAAATAAATTTAATAAATTTTCGCCCATTCCGTCATAAATACAACCCACCTGCAATTTCCTCTAAAGAATAGAATTAAAAGGGGTCATGTTCAAACTGTCTTGTTTTGAGATTCTTAAGCTACTTGTCCTCGTAGTGAGCACTGACTTTCACTTTCCTACTCCCCTATTTCTTCAATCGAGGGATTTGTGAGAGATATGCTGGTTAATTAATGTGAATTTACGAAGAAGCCACAAATGAATTGATCAAGCGCACAATTCAAGCGAACTAAATAATTAACCATCCTGAACAGTAATCCGAGTAAATATCAAGATGGAAAATACAAGAAGGATTTGATTTTCAAAATTCTAGAACAAAGCCTACTATTTTATCACTTTTCCTTAACAGGAGACAATTTTGAGCTAACGTCTGAAAGATATTCAAAATCATCAGAAGTTTACATCAACATTTGAACCGTTTGTTTGAGAAACTGCATATATGTAACATTTTCGGCCAAAATGAGATTTTTACATATTCTGAATTCTCGTCCAAAAATACGTATTCTAGCAAAAAATACGAAAAAAAATTTTTGTTCAGGAATGTATGAAAAAATTTTCGTTTGTTTGAGAAACTACATATGTCCACGTACTTTGAAGAGCAATTGTGGAGTACTGCTTACATTTTTTGCACTGAAAGTGCCCCAGGGTGTTGAGTTTTGCCAAAAACTATTGATCTGTATCGAAGAAATCGAAAGATTCGGTGCAAATTTGTTCAAAAACAGTTTTTGTTGTTTTCTCGAAATAGTGTAAAATGGACTTATGCAGTTTCTCAAACAAATGATTCATTTACATGGGACTCTTATGAGTGTCCTGGCAGTACAGTCACCAAGCCAACCTTGTGCATCTTAAGTTTCACTGAGTACTAATTTTTTTTTTGATGCGGCAAAATTGGCTAATGTCTGTATATAGCGCAGTGTTTCAACTTGCCTCGAGACGTGGGGAAGTTGAAACGATGCATATAAAAATATAATTTTAGTATACTAACTATTTATATATATTCTTTGCCACGAACTAGCAAATGCCGCAAACGAACTAAAAATTTATCAAAGAATGATTTTTTAATTCAAGGATGTTAACGATCATTCAGTATTTTGCGTTCGATCATTTAGTAGTTTGTCAATAACACATTCCAGAAGCTGAATTTCAAAATATGTTGTAAGGTGGACTTCTAGTGCGAAGGTTTTTCTACAACTTTGCCTAATAGTTCGTTATTCTTATTCAACTAATAACGGAGAGCGCTAGTTGCAGTAACTTAAACTAAATGATTGGAATTTTGTTATCATTTAGTCTAAGTTACTGAAACTTTAGCTATAACTCCGTTACTAGTGGAATTCAAACAACGAATCATTTGACAGAGTTATAGAAAAACCTTCGCACTAGAAGTCCACCTTACAACATATTTTGAAATTCAGCTTCTGGATTGTGTTATTAACGAACGAACGCAATGATCGAACGCAAATTACTGAATGATCGTTAACATCCTTGTTTTTAATAGCACAACAAAGCTCAACTTAAAAAAAACCGTTTCAACTTGCCCCGATGTACCTTATAAAATTTTAAATAGAGTTTGAATGGCTTTATGCAGCGGCGCAGCCGAATTTTTTTACGATATGAAAAATTGAAATATTAAAAATTTATTTCGAAATTCCGCGAAATTCCGTTTAATTTCGTTAAAAGCATGACTTTTCCGTCGAAATTTTTTAAATTAATCGAAACGAAACGAAATCAGAAAATCAGATTTCGCCATACTAAAATTCCGCGAAATTCCGCGGAATTTCGTTTCGAATGCCCTAAAACGAAATTTTTCGAAATACCGCATATGCTTACTCGTATCTTTGACAAATTTAATTGTTGAAGCCAGAGGCATTGTAATTCCTAAATGTGAAATTAAATTCAACTCCATTATTATTGACGACGATCTTCAGCTACTGATCCGTCTTAAAAATGTGAGGCGAAGGCAATACCAAAGAACTCGCGATCCCGCGTTGAAAGTTATTTGGCGAGATTTGCAAAATGAAATTAAAAACCCAAATTTATCCCCCAGTGGTGATTATGCCTTTCTCGATTTAATGTGTTGAATTCGAATTAGTATGGTAAATGCAACGTAAATTGCCTACATTTAGGCGGTTAAAAGCTTTGATGCGATTATATCACGCTGCTTAAAAATAACTCAACTATGATAGTAATGGATTGCGTCACGGCTAAATTGATTAATGATTAAAAATGTGCATGTACACAGCGTATTTGATAAAAGAAAAATAGAAATATTATTCAAACCGCATGAGATATTAGAAAACAAAAACAATAGTGTCAAACTAGGAAAGTTTCTCCGTCGAATGAAACTAGTTGCACTCGAATCGGTCAAGTCCTTCTATATGAAACGTGTTTAACAATAAAAAATTCCCGGGGCTACACACACACACACACACACACAGTCAGACATGTGCTCAGTTTTTCGAGCTGAGTCGATTGGTATATAACACTATGGGTCTCCGAGCCTTCTATCAAAATTTGGCTTTTGGAGTGAAATTATAGCCTTCTGGTACAACTTTGTTGTACGAGAAAGGCAAAACGTTTCGCTATTCTGAGAAATACCAACTTTGAGAATAATGTCTCGAAGTTGGATCCCAGTTCGAAACCCTTTTGGAAATTAACGAAAATTCTTAAAAAACCTCAAAAGCCAAATCCAGCGCCTAAAGAGGGATATAAAATTTTATTATCAAATGGCGAAAAGGCTCAAAAACTTGCTCAGCAGTTCGAGAGTGCCCATAATTTTAGTCTAGGTCTCACTAGTTCAATTGAGGATCAGGTTACACGGAGCTTCGAAGACATTCTCAACCAAGAGAATGTTGTTGACCCTTCGTTGGGAACAAATTTGGATGAAGTGAGATCTATTACTAAAAAATTTAAAAATATGAAAGCCCTCGGGTGATGGTATTTTCTACATGTTTATCAAAAAACTTCCTGAGAGCTCTTTATCCTTTTTGGTTAATTTATTTAACAAATGTTTTCAATTGGCATACTTCCCAGATAAATAGAAAAACGCCAAAGTTGTTCCAGTTTTGAAGCCGGACAAAAATCAAGCTGAGGCTTCTA
Organism: Armigeres subalbatus; assembly: GCF_024139115.2. Taxonomy (NCBI): domain Eukaryota; kingdom Metazoa; phylum Arthropoda; class Insecta; order Diptera; family Culicidae; genus Armigeres; species Armigeres subalbatus. The sequence continues at coordinate 272,537,591 of NC_085141.1, forward strand.
GTTATCGCCCAATCAGTTTGCTTTCTTCAATAAGCAAACTGTTTGAAAAGATTATTTTGAATAGAATGATGGTTCATATTAATGACAATTATATTTTTGCTGATGAGCAATTTGGTTTTCGCCATGGACATTCAACCACTCATCAGTTATTAAGAGTTACGAACTTAATTCGGCTCAACAAATCTGAAGGATATTCGACTGGAGTTACTCTTCTTGATATAGAGAAAGCATTTGACAGTGTTTGGCATGAAGGTTTGATTGTAAAATTGATGAATTTTAATTTGCCTCTGTACATTATTAAACTGATCCAAAATTATTTTTCAGATCGCTCACTGCAGGTAAACTATCAGAGTTCTAAATCTGGTAGATTACCTGTAAGAGCTGGTGTTAGAGCATGGTCATAGAGCATAAGAGCTGGTGTAAGAGCAAGGCAGCATACTGGGGCCCATTTTGTATAACATTTTTACTTCTGACTTACCTGATTTACCACCAGGGTGTCAAAAATCTTTGTTTGCAGATGACACAGGTCTCTCAGCCAAAGGGCGAAGCCTTCGTGTGCAAAAACGTTTGGATATTTTCTCCACTTACTTGCAAAAATGGAAAATTTCCCCGAATGCTTCCAAAACTCAGCTTATAATTTTTCCACATAAGCCGAGAGCTTGAAACAATTAAAGACCCAGGGAGTGGAATTTAGGTCCTAGACGAGGACTAGCAAAGCCCCAAGCTACTGGTCTAGAGCCACGGCAATTTCCGGGGTGGACACTCAAGGCCTTCTTTTATTATTCTTCCTGGTCCTCAGGGTCGTTTTAATATTTACTGTTTGGTCTTTGGAGATAATTCCTTATGTAATTCTATTTAGTTTCATGTGGTGGAAAGGCGAACAATAGCAAGGTTGACCATCGGAAAACAAGATTTTTTTTAAGACTTAACGGACAACTGTGGTTCGGAGGGCCATACAAACTTTAAGGAAATAAATGCTTTTTTTCGTTTTATTTAAAGACTAAAGAGGGGGGCGGGGAGGGTAATGGGTCGAGCTCACCGGTTCGTTGCGGCCGTTGCTGCTGCTGATGATCGGTGGGTTCTGATGCTGTTGCTTGTTGCTATTTGATGCTTACGATATTGCTTTACTGGATCGCTTCACTGGCTTCTTCTTCATCGCCAGGCTGTTGCAGATATACAACAGAAGGGGGGACGGTTAGGCCAAAGACTAATTAAGACGTCACTGTCGAGCTCTTCGGAGGGACCACTTCTAGTACTGCATTCGGTCCCTCGGTACCCAAGTTTGACAGTTATGATCAAACCCCACTTTTTATCTACCTTGATGAGTACTGTGAAGTAGTAACCAATAGTAACCAAACAAGCTTGTTGTGTGAGATTCTTGTTTGTTTTCGTATGTCGGAGAAAATTTCCTGCAGTTTATTTTTACTTATTTCAATTTATTTGATATATTATTAATTTTTGAAGGAAATAGTGAGAAAATGTGCGTAGAGTGATTGTCCGCACGGAATATTCATTTGTGCATCAAATATTCAGATCGAATTTTACCAGACAACATTTTAGAAAAATACCTTTTTACGGCGATACATAATTCGTGGGCATCATAAACATTTTTAGGGCTGATCTCTTCACCTCCGCTTAGGTCTTAAACCAAGTTAAGGCGTATGGGTAAGCAACGCTTAGGAGTTAAGCGGAGGGGAAGAAATTGGCCTTCAGTAATAATAATCATTATCGTTTTGTTCAAACTAAGGCCACGCTTGCCTCTGCAGAATCTAATACGTCCGTGAACGCACGATACCAACCACGCAGGGTCTTGCTTGTTCGCATTTCGCCTTGGTCCCATTGGATCACTATCAAGAACCACTAATAAATTAAACATTATTGTTCTGGTCATCATAATAAACTACAAATTTTCATTACATTCCGATAAACTTACAATTCTTCTCTGCACGTCCATGTACAAGAATGGATTCATATTACTTCTACACAATTTCTAAAAATCAAAAACTTTTGAAATGCTCAAGAAATCATAATTAAAATAGATATAATAAACAAATTCTAAATTCAAAATCAAGATGTTTTGTACTTTGATGTTTCCTGGTCCAAGGTATTAGAGGTTCTCAATCGGAATCGGTCATATAAAGAAAACTCTTCAGCACTTCCGCTATCCATTAAATTCTTCATAGAATCCACGAGGCTCTCTAAAATTTGTATTTTGATTTTGATTGACTATCCGAACAGTCACGACAGCGAACAGCGAACAGCGACGACATTAACAGCTGTTCCCTGAAACTCTCGTAGTCGGTTGACCGACAAAATCATGGCTCGTGCAATGTAGCTTCCTTCCGTTTTGATCCGATTTACAAGATTCATCAATCCGTTCGAAAACACAACCACCGCATGTAATCATCTAAAAGTGAAAACCTTGCAGCAATAATTGGAAGCTTTACAATTTCGTTTGAAGTTTTTTTGTCTTCATTATAGAGGTTTTCAGCCCTTGGCTAGCTCACTTCTTACGTTTGTAGTATTTTTGCTGGCAACAATAAAATGAGGGATCGAAGGATCGGAACACTACGACTACTCTACAGCTGACCAGATCAATGTATTAATAGACGTAGTACAGGCAGGCAGTGCAGCAAGAGATGTTCATCGAGTTCAAAATGACGGTACGAAGATTGTTTGATCATTTGGAAGCAGTTTTAATTCAAATAAAAATGGATTTTTGGAAGAATGATTGGATTCGGAATTTCAATGAGAAATTCGTTCGATCTTCTAGAATAGAAATCTGCAAAGGAAATAAAGTATTGGGTTACGAGGAGGGGTCATTCACAACAGATATATACCGGTTAATGGCCTTTCGTTTAACACACATGTCATTTATTCGAAACTCTGGGACACGTGGTAATCCAAAACTGGAACAGGAGAAAATTTTATTATATTCCGTGTATAGTAGAAAATCGAAAATTTGTTTTCAATAAAATGAAATATCTGCAGTTATCAGACGTCGCAACTCATTTCTGATTAGTGCGCATGATAGTACATCCATGCGTGCATGATGCGCACTACTAATGAAATATTTCAAATTGTCGCGACTCGCGTCGCAGCGCGAGTGCTCAATCGCGCGGTCCGGTTTGGTGGCGGACCGACAATATTTTTGTGAAATCTTACAAAATGAACATTTCCCTCGACATTTTCATTTTTTCCAATGTTATTTACATAACAATCGAACAGTTGTCATAGAAACTCATTAGGCAGTACCAGTCGCTAAACTCAGTACATGAATCAAGGTGATTTCTAAATGTGGTTGTGTAGTTGTATGATCTAGTACTTGATGAGCACTGAAAAAACTGACATTTGTATGGGACATGAACGTCTTAATTAGTCTTTGGTTAGGCCTAAGTAGTGAACGGCCATTGTTTCGCGGGTCCGGAGGGTGGTACTGAAGCGCGCACTATCTTCTGGTCGGGATCCGAGCGAGCTGACACCATTCTTCCTTGGCAAGGTACAGTCTTTACGGAACGTCACGAAAACACCTTTGCCACTTCCGACCACTAATCACTGCAGATTTATTTTTTTCGCCACACTCGCTCGGATTGTACGTGTTTCGATCTAAGATGGCGTAGCTCGGTTGGTACTCACTTTTATAGAAATGGTGCCAAATTGCCAACCGTTGTTGTGGTGATGCCAAACAAAGATCCGCACTCCTAGACTTAAGGATTTAAAATTGTCTGTGACGTTTTAGCTGTTTATGAAGTCTTTTTGTTAGGACTAGTTGTTAATAAATTATCACTAACACGCGAATTTTCCCGGTACGTTTATGTAACGGACGTCACCACTCCGGACCAAACTTCTCAATAGAATAGAGCCTCCTTGCCTTTAGAGAATCTCTTTTTATATTTTTTTTCATGATTTCTAGAAACTTCTGCAAGTCATTCTTCATGTGGAAAAAAATCGTATAACGGATGCGTTTTCGGTGCAACAATGGTCTTCTTACAGACTAAACAAAATTGAATTAATTACAAGTAGGTGTCGTGTCAAACTATTCATTTCATTTATTTAGTCTACATCTACAGTAGTGCGACTATGGAAGTTTCGTGTTGGGGGAATCAAATTTACATTTGATCTTTTGACTAAATTCTCGGCCAAATCACCAAATGTTGATATTTTTTCCTAAATTTCAAACTGTTTCTCTTTTCGATTGTTTATATGCATCTTTTTTTTTTAATTTCTATGCATCTTAGCCAGGACAAATTAGCACAACTTCAGATTCCTAGTTTTCTGTCAATTTTTAATTGAACTACAAGCGGTTTGATGTGTGATCAAGGTAGGTAGGTACTGAAGGATAATAGAATGAACATTCCACTTTTAGCCTCCTCTTTTTCTGGGAGGGATTAGAATAAACTTCAATATGTAAACTGGGTTCAGTAGATCCATCATACTCGTATCCCTTTTTTTGGACTAAGGCCGGAGTGGCATAAGTGCATAAAAGTATTCTCCTTTCAGCTCTGTCCATAGCTGCACGCATAATACATAATGAAATAAATTGTAATGCTCGACTAGCCCCGTGGCTACACCCTCTCAGGGTCGGCGATACCTGCTGGAAGAGAACTCACAGACAATAACAATTTGTGCAAAGTGAAACGTCACGACGTAGAGGACAACTCACAAACCAATATCCTAGCAGGGCTCAGTAATAAATAACCAACAATTTTACCAACATAGATTTAACTTAAGCCTAATGTTATTTTTTATTTGTAACAAACAAGGTTCTTAATAGTAGGTTGGCTTACTCGATGCGGCCGATGATGAATCGTTGGAGCTCTTGTTGTGCATGCTTTGGCAGAAGGAGGAGAGGTGGGATTGGTGGTCTGATTTTGGCCAGGTGATTTGACGGCCGGCGGATGGGGGCCGCTCGGGGAAGTAGGCCTGCTGCTGTGGTCCAGTCCAAATATCCAGTTGACTGTGCGTCACAGGGACGATCGAGCGGGCGCGAAACCACACAAACTTGCCGGGGCCTTGTCCTCAGTAGCGAGCGACGTTGCTAGCACGCCACGTGTGATTCAACGAATTTGGCTTTGGGGTACTCGCTAGTCACCGGCACAGGGTTTCAAGTCGTTTATTCTTGTCTTCTCTCTCTTGCCCGGAAATCTGATTGCCCACCCACGGAAGCTGTACACATCGGCTCGGACACCAATAAGCGGGCGCGGAACCACACAACCTTACTGGGTCCTAACCTCAATAGCAGGTGTCCAGCATTCACGTGGTCTGTGATCCAGGAAATTGGCGACTGGTACTCACTGGTCATCGGCAACCGAGGATGATACGATCTTGCGCTGTCGTTTCCACACTTCTAAGAGCCTTGCACTTTTCGGGGTACGAATTTCAAGACACTTGCGACACGGACATCCGGTCCTGTTCCAAGGAAATTGGTCGATCTCTACTTCAACAACTACGGGCTAAACTCGACTGCCCATTTCTCTTCATCTCCCGATACGTCTCCTTTTTCTCTCCCCTCCTTTCCACACCCTTTACGTTTTTGCCCTCTTCCTTCTAATGCTCTCGTCTCCGGTGTTGTCGTATCCGACTTTTTGTGCCCATAGGGATGTGGGATATTTATAGCACTCAACCGTTAGATATTGTTGGGGGGTATTATTATACAATTCTATAAATTCAAATTAATAGCCAAAATTTTAAACAATTTTACAAAATTTAATTATTCTCGTCAGTAACGGTCATTACTCGAGCGCATTACACCCGATTTACTTGTTTTTTAGTACATGGTTAGTTTCTGTCGATATCTGGTGATGTAAAAAAAAAACAAGTCATTTGGTTGGAACGCGGTCGAGTTATTAACGTTGCGGTCGGGAATAGGGGGTGGTGCCCAAATGATCCTGCTCCCTATATCTACGAATCTAATTAAATCTAAACCGATCGGAGTTGAGTTCACATTGTGACGAATGTTAACGGTAACAGAATTAAAGACAGATGAGCTAGAGGTGTTCGCTAGGGCGATGTCGTTTGTGGTGGCGTCTGTTCATCAATCATATGCTTGCGCTGCTCAGGCGTAGGTAAGGATATGTACGCCTCCATTTCAGCCAATTCACATCTCGTGTAGATGTGTACCTGTTGCAATAATCTGCTGGCTAAAGTTCGTTTTTCCAATTCACTAGTGTCGCTCGACAAAGCTAGTGAATCAATAATTATAATTGATTCCAATTTTATAATCGATTCCATCAGGACTGAAATAAGGGACAGCATTTTGTTGGACGTTAAATCAGAAATACGCCACAGTTTCAAAGATCTAATTGACTTCGTTCCTTCTACGCCAGGAATAACACGCACACGTCCTCCGATGTCGAACCGCAATACACGTCGGCGCGAGAACGACAATGACGCCGATACTGAAACCCGTCGACCGGTTAAAACTATGTGCTGTATTGGAACTGGAGCAGTGGACGCAAATCTGGTTGCTGCTGAAAAATCTGACCACGACACTGAAAGATTTTCGTTTTACCTATCCGGTATCGTACCTGGTGTTCCAGAGGAGAAAGTTGTTGAACTACTGCAGTCGAAGCTAGGGACTACGGACTTACGCGTTGTGAAATTGGTTGCTCGAGGTAAAGACGTAAGTTCCTTAAGTTTCGTGTCGTACAAAATCGGGATGATTCCCGATTTTAAATCGATTGCTCTTGCTGCTGATACATGGCCCCGTTGAATGAGTTTTCGAGAATTTGAAGACCTAGATGCCAGGAGATAGGTTTTTTGGGGGCCAACAACGCTGTCAACATCAGCGATTCTAAACGAGAATCCGAAAACTGATCAACAGCGTTAATTTCTGCTTCCAATGAACAAAACATATCGCCGGCTTCTACTCATCTCAGTCACTGTATCTTCAATTTGACTGGAGCGCAATCATCGACCACTTCGCCAATACTGCTACCAAGTAGCTACTAGTAGTCTTCAACGAGGTGGAGGAACTCTCATCGCAGTTAAATGCACTCTGACAAGTATATCGGTTCATCTATCGGAGAGTGAAACACTTGAGCAGGTTGTTGTAAAGGTTATGCTCACCCATAAATCCGTTTACATCTGTGGCATTTACTTAAGGCCGAACAGTGATCCCGATAAATTTGTAAATCAAATCGTCAACATAGCTACCCCCTGTGACACCGTAATCGTAGTTGGGGATTACAACCTTTCTTGGCTCGAATGGTTACACGATGACGAAGTGGAAGGATACTTGCCAACCAATGCTTCTTCCGAGCAGGAGTTAACTCTAACTGAAACTTTGATTGCTAGTAGCTTGAAGCAAATCTGCAAGGCGACAGTTACGAAGCTGAGCTTATTGAAGCACCATATTCAATTTTAAGCCCTGACCGCCACCACAAACCGTTCGTTCTACGTCTGGACTTTCGTAACCCGGTTCATTACCTCCAATCTGCAGTAGACGAAATGGACTTAGATTTTGACTTCTCTCGCTGTGACTACGAGGCTGTGAAGAACGAGCTTAATTCACTAGATTGGTTCCAGATACTCAGTGGAGACGATATTAACACCTCTGTACGATGATGATGCCTGCCCAGATTGTATCTAAACTGTAGTCGCTATCGAAAACGAGACGAAAATCATGAGCACAACAAACCATCCGATGAAGCAGGTGATGAGGACGAATCTTTCGCGGTGAACGTCGAACATCTTCATCTCATCCAGCAGACCAAACATCAACGACAACAACAACTACGGTATAGGTATGGGTCACCGATGTCCGAGATCGTTCGCTTATACTGCTTCCCCTTCGATCAACCGAGAGTATGGAGTTGCTCAATTCTCTTCGACTGCAGAAGTCCCTGTTTCCGATGATCAGCCGAGAACCTACGAGATTCTCTACATATATGAAGATGACCGAAGGTCAGCAGATGACTTTATTAGGATGCTCAGTTCCATTCGAGCCGCTGACGGGAATAAATTACCGAGCCAAACCCCGGTCCGTTTTTTAGTGTTCAATTAGTTAATAGAAATAAATGTAGTTTTTTTGAAGTCTTGTGTTTAGTAATAAATAAATGTAGTCTTTGCTAAACTGTGCTTATGTATACCGTGCGTGCTGTGTTGTGTTAAGAGTGAAGAAACCCCAAGGGAACCCTGGCCTACCCAAGTCCCATCCCAAGAAGAAATCCAGCAACCAGGGTGACTTCAGCACAAAGATTGGATACGTGCTCGCCCCGCACGTCACTAACCCCGCAACAACAAAGCAAACGGATTGCGCCACCAAAGTTGGAGTCGGTAGGACAAAACGCCACTTATCGAAGGAAGGTAGGAACCGACTAGCCAACATTTTGGTCCTACGAACCGGATGCCCAGTTCCGGAGCCAGTGGGAAGGATTGTGATCTGTTTTCGGACGATGCCAATTCATCGCCATTGGAACTATTGAAGACGCCATCAGAAGAATTCATTTTCGAGCTGTGCTTTGTGGAGATTGCGCCATTTGGAATCCGATGAATAAGGATACATCTCCTGTGTTTGGTGTTAATTGTCTGCCAATATTCGCCATCGCAATCGAATCCATCTTCTGTGCTGATTGAAGACGACTACAAAAGGACACTGGGGATTTAGTGCATGCTGAACCTTTGGAATAGGATCACCTCCCAATATCAATGCTGGCCAAGAATACCGAATAGGTCGGAGCTACTGCTTTGTCAGGTAAATATACATAGTTCGGTATATGTCTGGCCGAAGCCTTCTTGCATGACACTAATTTCATCATTTCGACGCATGATTTATTGCATGAGCCGAATCTACTGGCAGCCCGCTAGTGAGGACAGATTCATTCGAGGACTGTGATTGGCTGTCGACTACTGCTTGGACGTGGACCCCATTCTTGTGTACGACTTCGGTGAATAGTAGCGGAAGAGGGAGCACCCAGAAACTCCCTCCTAGGTGAGTGCACTTTATTGTATATGTACTGCCGAAGCAAGGCAAGCAGAAATACACTATTGTAATTCAAATTCCTGCATCCTCTTCATTCATCGCTACGCAAGCCCTGCAATTTGAACTGCTCGTTAGAGCAAGTCTGCTGGAAGTTTCCCTTGAGCCTTCTCGACTTTTGTATAAAGTTGGTGGTGTTGTAAGTTCTCCAGGTTAGTTGACAGTATATGTCCTACCGAAGCAAGACCTACGGATACTACATACTGCTATTTCCTCTTCACATTACCTCCACATATTAACTACGGTTGAGCTTTAATACGTTGGTGATCGAAAGCTGATCTACGGGCTAGAATTTTGGAACTGTGTCACTGTTGGCACCTCCAGGTAGGTTGCCACAGTATATGTCTAGCCGAAGCCAAGGTTTTTTGGATATTACACGCCATATTATTCTCCTCTCCCACTCGAGTCACCACTGTACCCTGCTTGGTGTGACGTCATTGGGCTTCAGAAACATCGCTCGGTGAATTTGGATTACTTTAGAACAGTTACCTGTTCTGTCAGGTCAGTAATTAAGGACGGTATATGTCCGCCGAAGCAATAGTACACGCGGCATACTACACCACTTCTCTCTCTACCACACAACTGACGTCGCATCATGGCACCTACCACAAGGAAGGGATCTTCAATAAAGCAGCTGAAAACACAGCTGGAGGAAGTAACTGCTTCATTCGACGATATTTCAGCCTTCATCAAACGATTCAATGAACAAACGACGATTTCCCAGATTGAAGTTCGGTTAGACAAAATCGACGATATGTGGGAGAAATTTAGTGAGACTTTAGTTGATCTGAAGTCGCACGACGATTTCGAGGATGAGGAGAAATATTATGATAAATTGAGACGGGAGATCAGCGAGCGATACTACGAACAAAAGTCCTTTCTTAAGGACAAAGCAAAGGAGTTTCATGAGCCAACCGATTTGAATCATTCTGTCCGTGATCCTTCAATGTTGGGGGTTCTGGACCATGTTCGTTTGCCTCAGATAAAGCTCCAAACATTCTGTGGGGAAATCGATGACTGGTTGAGCTTTCGGGATCTGTTCATCTCGCTGATTCATTGGAGAACCGACTTACCAGAGGTTGAAAAATTCCATTATCTTAAGGGGTGTCTCCTCGGCGAACCGAAGAGTTTAGTGGACTCACTGAAAATCACCAAGGCCAATTACCAGATTGCTTGGGACATTCTCTGCAAGCGGTATAACAACAACAAATTACTGAAGAAGAAGCAGGTTTATTCGTTGCTCAAACTTCCGTCCCTCTCCAAGGAATCTGTGACCGACTTACGATCTTTAGTGGAAGGATTTGACCGAATTGTCCAAACACTCGATCAAATCGTGCAGCCAGTGGATTATAAAAATCTGCTGCTAGTAAATCTTCTCGTAATACGATTGGATCCATACACCCGCCGTGCATGGGAGGAATTTGCGGCTTCCAAGGAACACGATACGCTGGAGGACATCACCGAATTCCTTCGTAAGCGAATTCAAGTTTTGGAATCTCTCCCACCAAGACAAGATGCCAAGACTTCCCACCAACCAGCGTTCCCGCCTAAGCCCAAGGTGACAGCAGTGAAAACCAGCTATAATTCGGTGCAATCCACCGTAGGAAGATGTGTGGCTTGTAAGGACAACCACCTTCTATTCCAATGTTCCGCATTCCAACAACTCTCCGTGGCGGACAGAGACGCACTGCTGAAATCAAATGGACTTTGCCGAAACTGCTTTCGAGCAGGTCATCGCGCAAAGGATTGTCAATCCAAGTTTTCGTGTCGGATTTGTAAGGGCCGACACCACACCCTGATTTGCTTCAAGTCGGAGAAGGATCATGCTTCAACGGCCGTAGCGGGTGCTGGGAGCAACCATCCTTCTAGCTCCAAGGATTTCCAGGATTCCAGTACTACCCATGTGGCAAATATGGCGGCCACGGACGTTTCGACATGCAATGTTACTGGGAAGATTTCGTCAAGAATTCTGCTTGCGACAGCAGTTGTCGTCGTCGAGGATGACATCGGCACAAGGTTCCATGCACGGGCTCTTTTGGATTCAGGGTCGGAAAGCAATTTTGTGTCGGAGCGGTTAATCCAAAGAATGAAGGTCTCCAGAAACCGGGTCGACGTCTCAATCCATGGAATAGGACAAGGATTAACCAAAGTAAAGCATACAGTGCAAATGGTAATTCGCGCTCGAGCTTCAACCTTCTCGCGAGAGATGGATTTCCTTGTATTACCCAAAGTCACCGTAGATCTACCCACAACCACAATCAATACGGAAGGGTGGACTATACCAGATGGAATCCAATTGGCGGATCCGGCATTCTTCCAATCCAAGGAAGTAGACATTGTCCTGGGCATCGAAGCTTTCTTCGAGTTCTTCGAAACCGGTCGAAGAATTTCGATCGGAACCGAGTTACCAAGCCTGACTGAATCAGTATTCGGTTGGGTAGTTTGTGGTGGCTCATCGTCTACGAAACACGTTGAAATTGGCTGTCATTTCTCAGCAACATCCCAGCTCGAAAGGTTAATCGAGCGATTCTGGACATGTGAAGAGGTGGAATTCCCAAATTCCCATTCCCCAGAAGAGCAACAGTGTGAAAGTTTGTTCCAAGGCAAGGTTCGAAGAGGTACAGACGGGCGGTACACTGTTCCTCTACCCAAAAATGAAGACGTCCTTTCTAAACTGGGCGAGTCGCGGGACATCGCATTCCGACGTCTTCTAGGAACGGAGCGTAGGCTGGCAAAAGATGTTAACTTGCGGAATCAATATGTCTCATTTATGGACGAATACGCTAGGCTCGGGCACATGCGGAAGGTTGAAGATTTTGCCAAAGAGACGGTAAAACGGTGTTATCTGCCTCATCATCCGGTGGTCAAGGAGGCCAGTACCACCACCAAGGTGAGAGTTGTCTTCGACGCTTCCTGTAAGACATCGTCTGGAGTATCCCTAAACGAAGCACTTCTGGTTGGGCCTGTTGTGCAGGACGACTTAAGATCTATCATCCTACGAAGCCGAACCAAACAGATACTTCTCGTATCAGACGTAGAAAAAATGTTCCGACAAATCCTTATTACGCCGACGGATCGAACTTTGCAGACCATTCTCTATCGATTCACGCCCGACGAGGAAGTTGCGGTGTATGAGCTTAACACCGTGACGTATGGAACAAAATCAGCCCCCTTCCTTGCAACTCGTACGTTGCAGCAGTTGGCAACTGACGAAGAAGTTCGTTATCCACTCGCAGCAAAAGCAATCCTCGAGGACGTCTATATGGATGACGTCATCACTGGGGTGAACGACATAAGTACGGCCATTTCTCTCAGAATTCAACTGACGAGGATTATGGAAAGTGGAGGATTCAGGCTGAGAAAGTGGTCCTGTAACGTTCCTGCAGTTTTAGAAGGTGTACCAACTGAAGACTTGGCCATTCAGGACAATACTGGAGTAGATTTGGATCCCGAACAATCAGTGAAAACTTTAGGCCTCACTTGGATGCCCGCTTCCGATACCCTCCGGTTTCAGTTCCAAGTTCCACCATTAGATTTGGGTAGCCCACTAACAAAACGGCAAATCCTATCGCTTATCGCAACGCTCTTCGATCCTCTCGGTCTGATTGGCGCCACAACAGTGTCGGCGAAAATCTTTATGCAGCTATTGTGGACGCTGCGCGATGCAAACGGCGATCGATTGGGCTGGGATCAACCAGTACCGTCTACGGTGGGTGAGGCGTGGCAAAAATTCCACGGAAAACTGGATTTTCTAAACCAAATTCGAGTTGATCGTTGTGTTCTAATCCCAAATGCTGTTTCGGTGGAATTACACTGTTTCTCGGACGCTTCCGAAAAAGCATATGGTGGTTGCATCTACGTAAGGAGCCAAGACGTGAACGGAACAATCCATGTTAGACTACTATCTTCTCGATCCAAGGTGGCTCCCCTTCGAAGTCAGTCAATCCCACGGCTTGAGCTCTGCGGCGCGCTTTTACTATCGCAAATGTATGAAACCGTCCGGAACTCCATAAAGATGCCGGTTCCGACATTCTTTTGGACAGATTCGACATGTGTTTTGCGTTGGATTGCAGCACCACCGACGACATGGACCACATTCGTTGCCAATAGAGTGGCAAAAATCCAAACCTTAACTGAAGGATGGAATTGGAAGCACGTTCGTGGCGTAGACAACCCTGCTGACCTCATTTCTCGTGGAATGTTGCCGGATGAAATTGTCCATAACGATCTCTGGTGGAAGGGCCCTAATTGGCTGCAGAATGTACCTGAAATGTGGCCAAGTGAAACTACAGAAGACTCAAGAGAGGGAGAAGAAGAACGACGGCGAACTGCCGTTGTATGCACTTTGTCATCCGTTGGTGAATTTAACGATTCATACCTCAGTAAGTTTGGATCATTCACTGATCTGATTCGGCGAACAGCGTACTGGCTAAGGTTAATGAAACTACTTCGCTCATCCAAAGACAAACGTCATAGAAGCGGTTTCCTGTCAACTTCAGAGTTAAAGGCGGCCGAGCATACTATAATCCGAAACATTCAGCGAGAAGTCTTCGATGAAGAAATAAAAGACCTGAGAAAGAAAGAATCTGTATCACGAAAATCCCCATTACGGTGGTTTCACCCTTATGTCGATGAGGAAGGAATTATGAGAGTGGGTGGACGATTGAAGAACTCTAGAGAATCCGAGTCTACCAAACATCCCGCAGTTCTACCGGCTCGTCACCAGTTTACCCGAATGCTGTTGAAACACTATCATGAGCGACTTATGCATGCAGGGCCACAATTACTCTTAGGAGTTGTCCGTCTCCAGTACTGGCCACTAGGTGGTAGGAATGTAGTCCGACAAATAGTACACCAGTGCATCAGATGCTTTAGGACCAAACCTTCCACAATCCAACAGTTCATGGGCGAACTGCCTTCCTCTCGTGTAACTGTTTCACGGCCGTTTTCCAAAACAGGTGTAGATTATTTTGGACCTGTTTATATCCGGCCAGCTCCAAGACGTGCTGCTGTGAAGGCTTACGTGTCGCTGTTTATTTGTATGTGTACAAAGGCGGTACACTTGGAGCTTGTGTCTGACCTTTCGACGGAAAAATTTCTGCAAGCCTTACGTCGATTTGTAGCACGCCGCGGAAGACCTTCAGATATCTACTCTGACAACGGCACAAATTTTGTTGGAGCCAGGAACAAGTTATCTGAACTTTTCAAATTAATGAAGGACCGTGAACACCACGACCAAATCACATCTGAACTCGCCGGAGATGGAATTCAGTGGCATTTCAATCCCCTAGCGCGCCACATTTTGGAGGGCTTTGGGAGGCAGCAGTCCGATCTGCTAAAACCCACTTGCTGAAGGTTATCGGAGAGAATGTTATTGCAGCAGAAGATTTTGGCACCCTTCTATCGCAAGTTGAGAGCTGCCTAAACTCGCGTCCATTAACACCATTGTCAGATGATCCGGATGACCTAGAACCATTGACTCCAGCACATTTTCTGGTGGGCTCATCGTTGCAAGCTATCCCTGAAGTCGAATTGCTATCCATTCCATCAAACCGTTTGAACAACTACCAGTTCATACAACAGAAGCTGCAGCAATTTTGGGTCCGATGGCGACAAGAATATTTATGTCAGCTTCAAGCTCGAACCAAGCGTTGGAAGCCAGCAATAACCGTACAGAAAGGTCAGCTTGTCGTCATTCGGGATGAAAATCTTCCACCGATCCGTTGGAAAATGGGTAGGATTGTAGCTGTGCATCCTGGCGACGATAACGTTGTAAGAGTCGTGACCTTGAAGACTGCAGCTGGCGAATTGAAGCGTCCAGTGGAGAAAATTTGTGTTTTGCCCACGCCGGACAACCAAGAAGAGGATTCATCCGATGCAGTTTCACCAATTCCAATTCCGCAACCCTAAATCCTTTCCTATTCCTACTCCGTAGAAGAGGACTTTTCTTGTTTATTTGCAGAAATTTGACGAATTTCTGGGTGGGTGAGGATGTACGATGATGATGCCTGCCCAGATTGTATCTAAACTGTAGTCGCTATCGAAAACGAGACGAAAATCATGAGCACAACAAACCATCCGATGAAGCAGGTGATGAGGACGAATCTTTCGCGGTGAACGTCGAACATCTTCATCTCATCCAGCAGACCAAACATCAACGACAACAACAACTACGGTATAGGTATGGGTCACCGATGTCCGAGATCGTTCGCTTATACTGCTTCCCCTTCGATCAACCGAGAGTATGGAGTTGCTCAATTCTCTTCGACTGCAGAAGTCCCTGTTTCCGATGATCAGCCGAGAACCTACGAGATTCTCTACACATATGAAGATGACCGAAGGTCAGCAGATGACTTTATTAGGATGCTCAGTTCCATTCGAGCCGCTGACGGGAATAAATTACCGAGCCAAACCCCGGTCCGTTTTTTAGTGTTCAATTAGTTAATAGAAATAAATGTAGTTTTTTTGAAGTCTTGTGTTTAGTAATAAATAAATGTAGTCTTTGCTAAACTGTGCTTATGTATACCGTGCGTGCTGTGTTGTGTTAAGAGTGAAGAAACCCCAAGGGAACCCTGGCCTACCCAAGTCCCATCCCAAGAAGAAATCCAGCAACCAGGGTGACTTCAGCACAAAGATTGGATACGTGCTCGCCCCGCACGTCACCAACCCCGCAACAACAAAGCAAACGGATTGCCACCAAAGTTGGAGTCGGTAGGACAAAACGCCACTTATCGAAGGAAGGTAGGAACCGACTAGCCAACAACCTCGATTACATCATTCTACAACGCGGTCTTCGACACAATAAGCAGGCATGTTCCTCTTCGTAGATCTTCACCTCGGAGGACGTACAAGCAACTCTGGTGGAACGCTGAACTACAGCATCGACGTAACATACTTCGTGAAACTCGTCACTGGTTTTTCCGTAACCAGACTGCGACCCACAGAATTGTACACCGTTGAATCGGAGTACGAAAATCTCGTGTCGTCTAGCTTTCGTGAGTATGTTCTCCGTGTACAAAATGAAGGGCTGCGAAATGGTGAGTTGACATCCGGGATGGGGCGCCTAACATAGCTCTGGTCCTCACAAGTTCCAATACTCACGCTTCCACGGGTCTTCCGATGACAATTGACCGCCAGCTAAGGGTTGCGTACTTAGCTGGTAGTGCAGCCTGGGCACTGTTGTCCTTCTGACATCAACTAGAGTGAGAGGGTGCGTACTGTGGGGTCTGCCTAGGATGTGGTGGGGTTCGACAGTGGGCTCTGTTGAACTTCTATAAAAAGCTGCATGTGTCCCCAAGCAGGCCCTATCAAAGCGACCGTGTGCCGCTCAAAGCGCACTAGCCTAGTCCTGGTGTTGGGTGGGACTTTAAACAAATTTGACCCGACTGATCGAGCGTCTGTCCACCAAGGAGGTGCGGCTCCAACAGCGTCTGTTCTGGCATCCAGCGGCTGAGTATGAAATGCTATTCCCGGAAGCTATACCTAAGATGGCAGCCCCATCCCGGTGGATAGGGAACCTTGGGCCAACAACCTACTGTTCCCGAAACATCAATTTGTTCGAGAATCCGATAATGAAAGAATACGGACTGATTTTACGGCGACGACTCTTAGCGCGAAACAACGGACACGAATAGGAACATGGAACGTTTTAACCCTAGCCCAGCAGGGTAAATTGGCACAACTTGCCAATGAGGCACGCCGCATGAAGCTTGAGATCCTGGGACTGAGTGAAGTCCGTTGGCCAAACTTTGGAGAACACAGAACGCCGTCGGGACAAGTTCTGCTATACTCTGGTTTACGAGGTGAACACGCTCCCCGGCAACGCTGAGTTGGCTTCCTACTAAGCGCTCAGGCACACTCTGCGCTTATGAAGTGGGAACCTATAAGTGAAAGGATAATCGTTGCCAGATTTAGAACACGGGTCCGAAACCTTACTATAATCCAATGTTATGCGCCAACCGATGCTGCCGATCTGCAAGACAAAGAGAACTTCTACAGTCAACTCAATGCCGTCGTAGATAGAATTCCGAAGGGTGATATCAAGATCTGTTTGGGCGACTTCAATGCGAAGATCGGATCCGACAACTCGAACCATGAGCGCATTATGGGACGCCATGGTCTCGGAGAAATTAGCGAAAATGGAGAGCTGTTCGCAGAATTTTGTGCTAATAACGACATGGTGATCGGGGGATCGCTCTTTCCTCATCGATCGGTTCACAAGGTCACATGGGTCTCCCGTGACGGCTTTACAGAAAATCAAATCGACCACATCTGCATCAGCCGAAAATGGAAACGGAGCCTTCTTGATGTACGGAATAAACGTAGTGCCGATATCGCGTCTGATCATCACCTCCTCATCGGCGAAATACGCCTGCGCATTGCGCGGATTCGTCGGCAGGAGGAAAGAGTTGGACGACGATTCAACACACGCCGACTGGAAGATGCCACGGTGAAACGGTCCTTCGTTGAAGAACTGGAGACGCGTGCTGCAGATATTCCGGAAGGTGGCAGCGTGGAAGACCAATGGACCGCCATCAAGAATGCCTTCATCGCCACCAGCGAGAACAATCTGGGCGAACTACGCACCCAGAGGAAACAATGGATCACCGATGAGACCTGGAGGAGGATAGAGGAGCGAAGAGAAGCCAAAGCCGCGATAGAGCGATCGAAAACCAGAGGAGCCAAAGTCTTAGCCCGTCAACGATACACGGCTCTTGAGAAGGAAGTAAAACGCTCATGTCGACGGGACAAGCGAGCGTGGGCAGACTCTCTGGCCGACGAAGGAGAGAGAGCCGACGCAACCGGGGACATTCGCCTCCTCTACGATATCTCACGACGCTTAAGCGGGGCGAAGATGAATGCAACGATGCCTGTGAAAGACGCGAATGATCAGTTATTGACCGACCCAACTGACCAGCTGAAACGCTGGTTCGAGCACTTCGAACAACTTTTTCAAGTGCCAACCAGGCCATCACCACCTCGGCATGATCTACCTAGGATGCGACGTATAACACGTGTCAATACCGAAGCTCCATCACTGCTAGAGATTCAAACAGCCATCCAAAACATGAAATCGAATAAAGCCCCAGGGGTCGACCGCATATCAGCCGAGATGCTCAAAGCTGACCCCATGACATCCGCTCAACTACTGCATCGTTTATTTCGTAATATCTGGGACACCGCAACTTTCCCGGTCGACTGGAAGCAAGGTATCTTAGTGAAGGTGCTCAAAAAGGGTGACCTGACTGTATGCGATAACTGGCGAGGCATTATGTTGCTGTGTACCGTTCTCAAAGTTCTGTGCAAAATTATCCTAGCCCGGATTCAGGAGAAGATCGATGCGACTCTCCGGCGGCAGCAAGCCGGATTCCGTGCCGGAAGATCCTGTTTGGACCATATTGTCACGCTCCGCATCATTCTGGAGCAGGTCAACGAATTCCAAGAGTCCCTTTACTTGGTATTCATTGACTACGAAAAAGCTTTCGACCGTCTCAATCACGAGAATATGTGGGGCGCCCTGAGACGCAAGGGAGTTCCTGAGAAAATCATCGGCATCATCGAAGCACAGTACGAGGCCTTTTCGTGTAGAGTGCTGCACAATGGGGTGCTGTCCGACCCTATCCGGGTCGTAGCTGGTGTGAGGCAAGGATGTATTCTATCACCGTTACTGTTCCTCATCGTAATCGATGAGATTCTGGTAGATGCGATTGACCGTGAACCAAACCGCGGGCTGTTATGGCAGCCTATAACCATGGAGCACCTAAACGACTTCGAATTGGCGGATGACGTTGCACTACTCGCGCAACGGCGCTCTGATATGCAGAGTAAGCTCAACGACCTTGCCGATCGCTCCTCCTCGACAGGTTTAGTCATCAACGTCAACAAAACCAAATCGTTGGATGTAAACACGGTGACTCCTTCCAGTTTCACAGTAGCCGGGCAACCAGTGGAGAATGTTGAAAGCTTCCAATATCTTGGTAGCCAAATGGCGTCAGACGGCGGTACCAAGATCGACATAGGCGTACGGATCAAGAAAGCAAGGGCTGCCTTTGCGAGTTTAAGAAATATCTGGAAAACAGGCAGATAAGTGAACGCACCAAAATACGAATTTTCAACTCTAACGTGAAATCTGTGCTGTTATACGCTAGCGAAACATGGTGTGTATCAGTTGAGAACACTCAACGGCTGCAGGTGTTCATTAACAGATGCCTGCGGTATATAATTCGGGCCTGGTGGCCTCACAACTGGATCTCAAACAACGAGCTCCATCGTCGTTGTCACCAGAGGCCGATAGCAACAGAAATTCGGGATCGGAAGTGGGGCTGGGTCGGCCACACTCTACGTAAAGGGCGGAAAAGAAATCTGTAAGCAAGCATTAGACTGGAACCCAGCGGGACATCGCAGCAGAGGCAGACCCAGAGGCTCATGGCGGAGAAGCCTCAATAAAGAAATAAAAGAAGTCGACCGAAATCTAACCTGGCAACAGGTTAAAGCGATAGCCGGGCATCGCTCAGGATGGAGATCTTTCAAGTCGGCCCTTTGCACCACCGGAGGTGTACAGGATCCATAAGTAAGTACAAAATGAAGCTAAATCGAACCCGTCAGCTTTCTGGCGTTTTATCAAAACCAGGAAAAAATCGCATGCGATATTATCCACTGTGAGTTTTGCTGATGTTAGCTTTTCACAAGTTTTTTCAAGTCAGTGTACAATACGAATCCTCCTCCAGATTCGGCAGACCTTCTTAACTCTCTCCCATCATACAACATGAACTTTCCGCGCCCCACATTCTTCTAGCTGAAATTAAAAAAAAGATCAGAAGGGTTATATACAAGATACGACACCGCCCGACGTAAACTACGTAAAACAGATTATAAAATAATTCATTTGATTGCCTATGTCACTGGTTTGACCATGAGCTTAGAGTGATTCAGATTTTAATCTTTTCGCTCCCTTATGCTTGAACGATAACATTTGCTATTTTAATGGACCTCCTAAATTTTTATCTTATTTGGTTGTAATTTGACTGAGCACGAGCAATTTGATACTTGTATGGAAATTACTATAGAGACCTACAGCGTGCTTGTAACGAGTGGTGCCCACCAATGGTTCCGTCTTTAATTATTTTTTCTTACTTAATTTTTGGCCTCACTCTTTTTTGGAATCAAAACATAATTTATGAGAGTTTGTCGCTCAAAACTATGGTTATTTCTTTTTTTGTCTTACTTTTTATCAAACTTTACTTTAATAAAACAAACTTAAGTCACGATTACGTGAGGATGCATAAAATGCTTTTTGTGAAGCTTATTAGGGAAACTCCAATCTTTCCAACGCTGAAAATTTTGTTTCTTGGACAAGTTTGGAACCTAATCAAAAGTTTTATTTTGTAAAACGTATAATTGTAAAAAAGGTAGCTAATAATATTATGAATATGAATCACCTGATAACGTTTTCCGGTCAAATCACTCTTGGAAACGTTTTATTTACCCTCGTCATGGATACCTATATTTATTTTCATCTTAAAAATCACTAGCACCAACACGATAAAACGTGAACATTTTTGCATGCACAATTTTTATTAAACTAGCATTAAAATTATGGTAAAGTTTTGACAGTCAGTATTATTACTTGAGAGTTCAAAATCGAAAAACAATCTGGAAATTTTGTTTTTGACTTTTGGCGAGTACTTGAGTTGAAATACTCCTCAGTCCGTCGCAAGATGAATACACAGAGAGGTGTTTCAATCTTTCCAATTTATGGACGACGAGAAGGCGGGGGTGAAAAATTCATTTTTGGTGCAAAACATAAACAAACCGGCTGGCTCTTCCATGTTAAAATCCATAAGATGGCTGAATCGTGAATTTGGCAGATTGGAACACCTAGTGGTGTCTTCATCTTGGTCCGTCGTGTGTCGCCATTTTGCTTAGTGGCGGTGACTTTTTACCATTTTCTATCAATTTCTTTAGAAATTCTTCAAAATTTCAGGAGAAATTCTTAAAAAAAAAAATCTCTGGATTTTTTGAGAAAAAACTATCCAGAACTTCTAAGTGAAGTTCTTTTAAATTTTAGAATGAAATTCTTCAAAATGTCGTTAAATATTTTTAGATTTTGCGTTGGAATTTCGTCAGGAATATTGCATAATTTGCTTCCATGAGCCGACTTCGAATCATAGAACATCGACTCATGGAGGTTTGTTTATAAATTGATTTTATCAGTAACGAGAAATGAGTAAAGATGCAAGACAAGGATTAGGAAGCATTGACGATCGAGTGCACGATCTTTATCCTTCCCCATTTCACAGGTCTGTTGTTGAAATTATGAAGAAGTTTGTGAGCAACAACTACTTCCTCGGTATTCCAAACAGGGTATACAGGGTGTTCAATACGTTCGAATACACTTTCAAAAAATGTTTAAAAATTGAGAATAAATTATTTCTTTTCCCGGTGCCATTTCACTGAAAGTATTGTATATAAGGAACGTTTATAACATTTCTTTTGGAATGACCTCTAATTTGAACTTCTTCACGAGCTTCAAACGTTTCTAAAATCCATCGCAAGCGGCACGCACAGTCTGCATTGGCCAGCTGAAATATTTGGACATTATTCACCTGAATATTGGCGAAACTGCAGCAACACAAACAACCACCGAATGAAAAAGTTTTCTCCGTTGCCGATTCCCCCGGCGAACAGCAATAAATTTGTACTTTGTGCCAACTTGATGAAACAGATCATAATAACACTGATGACGAAGTACAACGATCTTCGCTAATTGAAGCACGGTCAAGGATGTTATCGATCATTTAGTAGTTTGTCAATAACTCATTCCAGAGGCTAAATTTCAAAATGTGTTGTATGGTGGACTTCTAGTGCAAAGGTTTATCTACAACTCTGTTGTTTGAATTTCACTAATAATGGGGCTATGACGCTAGTAGCAATAACTTAGACTAAATGATTGCATATTTTGTTATCATTTAGAATAAGTATAGCAACTAGCAACGTAACTCCTTTAGTAGTGAAATTCGAACATCGACCTGTTAAGGAGAGTTGTAGAAAAACCTGCGCACTAAAAGTCCACCATAGAATACATTTTCAAATTAGGCCTCTGGATTGAGTTATTGACAAAGTACTAAATGATCGAACGCAGAGTACTAAATGATCGATAACTACCTTGAGCACGGTCTCAAATCAACTAGCAAATATTGGGTTTAGACCCAATTAAAAGCGCCCGAAACTGTTATTAGCAAATATTTAGGGGAAGGGTTGTTTGGCCGAAAGGGCCATTTGGCCGAAAGTGTTATTTGGCCGGAAGGGTCATTTGGCCAAAAAGGTCGTTGGCCGAAAAGGTCATATGGCGAAAAGTTCATTTGACCAAAGGGTCATTTGGCCGAAAGCGTCATTAGGCCTAAAGGTTCGTTGGCCGAAAGGGTCAATACCCTAGCAGCACACATATTCCACATGTGTTACTGCGCCTCATATGTGACCGGATTCAGTCACAATCAAGTTGCTGCAACCATTTTCGTATGGCTTGTGCTGCTCGGGTAAGCCGATTGGGTCATTTCACCGAATAGGTCATTTGAAAAGTGAGAAATTATGAGTAAGAAGAGAGAGATCCAAATTCTCATTCCTCATTTCTTACTTCTCACTGCGATATCTCACTACTCACTTCGCGCTTCTCACTTTTTGCAGCGGGAAGAGAAAAATGAAGAGTAAGACGTCTCTCAAATGACATATTCAGCCAAACGACCCTTTCGGCCAAACGACCCATTCAGTCAGATGACTCTTTCAGGTAAATGATCTTTTGGCCAAATGACCCTTTCGGCCAAATGACAGTTTCGGCCAAACGACCCTTTCGGCCAAACGACATTTTCGGTCAAACGACCCTTTCGGCCAAATTACCTGTTCGGCCAAATTACCAGTTCGGCCTAATGACCCTTTCGGCCAAATGAACTTGCTTCAAACAAGTTGTATCAAAATATGATGAAGGATCATTCTTAACTTTCACATTATCATCATTTTACTTAGAGGCCTTCCTTCGCCGCGAAATTCAGCGGAATTTCGTTTCGAATCGCCTGAAACTTCTTGGGAAAGGAGAGGAACAGAATGTTTCTTGTGATCTAATTCTTTGTAGCGTTTCCCAATGCATGTCGGATTGATCAACTTTTTCTAGCTGTGTCTTTTATTAACCTTTACTCAAATCTTATTTGATTCACGTGATTTCTAAGAACACTGTGCTTATGTTTTTTCTGCAACAAACCTCTTAAGGACAAGCATCACAGAATCCAAAACTAAACTAAAAGCACACCACTCAATACGGAGGCAGCGGACAACTATTGTTTTTATTATTTCAAATTTGCAGCGTAGAATAATGAAAATGACAGCTGTGCGATGCTTTCATATTGAGTGGTGTGCCCTGGAAAACGCGAGTAAATTTTGTTCTGGATTCCAAGATGCTTGTCCTTAAGTTGCAATTATTTATATGCATATACAGTAGACTACGAGATACTACTAATGCGGACCTTCCTTAGCCGTAAGATGCGTAGCTACAAAGCAAGGTCATGCTGAAAGTGCCTGGGTTCGATTTCGGGTCCGAAATTTTCGGGTTGGGAATTTTCTCGACTTCGCTGAGCCAAAAGTACCATCGTGTTAGCCTCATGATATACGAATACAGAAATGGTAACTTGGCTTAGAAACCTCGCAGTTGAATCTATGACAAAAGATCGAAGTACAAAGGTCTAATGGACAAAAGGTCGAATGGACAAAAGGTCGAAAGGACAAAATGTCGAAAGAACAAAAGGTCGAAGGGACAAAAGGTCGAAGAGACAAAAGATCGGAATAACAAAATTGGTTAAAATTGAAAAGCCATAGTATTGAGAACAACTCAAAGCAAAACTATGATTTAGATACCGTCATCAGAAGTGCCAATTGATCAAATAGGGGTCAGATTGGGTCATGTTTTCAACAACTTAGAATGTATTTATAATAGAATTAATGTATGGGCACAAGGAAATTGTAATATAAGATACTATTTTGAGCGATTTAGATAGCCGACCTACAGACTGTTCGTGAGAACGATGGCCTAATCTTGACTTGAACCCACAACCTCTTATTTCTACACAAAATTCAACCAGCAATATGCAATATGCCTATGCACAATTATGATTATAAACCGTTCGGGACGCGCGCAGTCCTGGAACGTTCATGCAGGCTCGTTCATGCTGTGTACCATGAGAAACGTTTTTTCATTAATGTTGTACAAAATACAACATCAAGCGTGTTTGAGTGTTAATTCAAATGATTCGTAATTCGTAAAAATCACCGAGTAATATGCAAATAAAGCTGTTATGTATAGCTTAAGGTCTGTCTTAGTGTACATGTTTCGGTGTTTATTTCTTATTGAAAACCAATAACGACGTAACGTTGGACTAAAACCAATGACATAAGGATATGATAAGGAGTGAAAAGTGAATTTGACACACATTGCTACAAGAGATTGACAATCTTCTGAATCTCCATGATCGACATCGGAATGTAATGTGTAGGAAGTCGCGTTGGTTAGCGATGAAATTATTCATTCTACGATAATGATACAAAGATACAAAAACTAACGTGTTGCCTTCAAACATGCACTTGAAGCGACGCGTGTTACAAGAGGACGATCTAACAAGTACTAATTATTCAGCTTCACCGTCCCGAGAACTGATAAAAATCATACAAATGCTCGCTTTGGCTGCTGTATATTCACTGTAAATTGGTTAAAGAACTGCCCATGAAATAATGAAGGAGAAATCTCTGGAAAATGTAATAAGCTAGATTTTTCTTCAGGAAGATGTTTTCAAACTTGTTGTCGTAGAAGGGGGAATGACGGCTTTGTTCTATTATTGTCAGGGTTTTTTTATGACTGATTATGTTCAAATTAGCATTAGCATTAGCATTAGCATTGTTACGGTGTAATTCGTAGATTGGACACTAGTGATACTCATGTTTTACTTTTGAGATCCTTATCTAGAATGCTATCAGAAATCAAGAGGGGGGTGGTCCTTGATTCCAGTCTTAAACAAAAATAACAAAAGCATGAGGATTACTACTCCTGGCCACGCCCATCTTCACCGTAACTAGGGAGAGGAAGGAAGTGTTGATGTAGTACTTACTTAACGAGAGGCCACCGACTTAGCGACACCCTCATAAGTACCACGGACTTGGATAATGAGGAAGGTAATCGTTGGGTCAGGATTTGCCTGTAGCTGGCAATGTAACCGTGGTAGATCTTACCCCGTAACACACCACGTAAAGGTGTCTACCCAGCATTACGGGTCAACTGATTATGTTCAAATTGGGCCTAAACATTATTTGCATATCAAAGAATATTGTGGCCAAATTTGGTCGACAAAAACCCCCTGACAATAATTTTTTTTTTTTTTTCATGTAACCCGTTGGCAGTCTCTCGACTCAAACTCTACTCCGGGTCCATCCCTGTTATTCCCCACGGTAATTAAATTTGCTTCTATGAGCCTCTATTTTAGATCAATAACAGACGTTCCTAAGCCACGTTGCTCAAATGGTCACTGTTTTAGGCCTGATCCAAATAGTTTTATTAAATAGTCCCCTTCAATAACATGATCACCGTTTTCACCATTATAACTATCACTCATCACTCCAACTTAACACTAGGTCTATTCCCTGTTAATCCGGTGATAAAATTTGCTTCTACGTGCCTCTATTTTTGATCATTAACAGACGTTTCTAAGCTACGTTGCTCAAATGGTCACTGTTAAGGCCTGATTCAAATAGCTTTCTACAAAATAATCCCGGTAGCATCACTTATTATCGTTTTCATCACCATCACTATCATAATTACTATTGTATCTTATTTACAGTCATGAACACACACACAATGAATCGATCTTCAAAACAGCGCTGTTATTATCATATAAGAACCGGCACTTCTACTAACTTTCATTGGACATGTACCGAATATTTTACATTATTTTTAGTATAATTATAAAATAATTCCCACTTCTAGCACCTCAACTCAATATTGCATTTCATTCTTCATACTCACTGCGAACATGTTCCCATCCCAAATCAACTCTATCTTTTACCTGGCTTCTTCTGTCACTATGTCTACACCACCAATACCAACTTGTGTATTAACCTTTTCACTAACACTTTTTTTTTTCCTGTTCGGGTGTGCCACTGCGACCAGTTATTAGATCTATTGTAGCGTTACCCGTATCCTTAGTGTTTAAGTGCATGTCGAATTACTCCATTACTATTGATAAGCAATGCAGTATCGGTTTCGATACAGTTGTTGTTTTGTTTTCTCAAGAGCACCATGACAAGGTCCCGCTATTTAGACCCTTCACAGAGAGCAATCCCATTGAAGGCGCGCCCCTTATCAATAGGAAATCAATCCTGTCTTGAGAAAACATAACAGTAATACTGTTTTTGGCCATGCATCGGAGCCCTAGCCACATCCTTGTCTTGCTTCTAGAGTATCACCAGTAAAGCTACAAACCCGGGATTTAGATCTGTCTACAAGACCATTTCAAGCAAGAGAATTTGTTCAGTAATAAGAACTTCCGTGTGTTCCTCTCACTACCATTGTTCACCAGTTCGAGAAGAGTTAGTACGTATTTAAACCCCTAACTCGATTTTTCCAGCAATCAGTTCAGCCTAGGGACGGGTACCGAGGTTTTTAACTAATTGCTTGAAAAGTTGTTTCCGCTGCATACAGTTTAGCCTCAAACAAGAGGAATTCGAGTCTTTCAACTGTCTGCAAGGTAACATTAATTATGTTTTATTTCTGAGACTGCTGTTGGTAGCGGGGACTAAATACGATGAATCCTTAATTACCACAACTCATTGCCCTAGCTAGAAAATGGATTAAGCTAGGGCTCTGTTTGGTAGATCTTACACCGCAACACACTACGTCAAAGTGATCTACCGTGTTACGGGAAACTAACACTTGCATAACCACACAACATCACCATTTTCATATCAACAACAATTTTTTTCACAATTTCATCGAGATCAGCAATTATCACTACTATCCCTACTACAATGTTAACGCAAACAAAAACTAGTCAGTCATTTTTTTTTCTAAATTTGCAGTTTCCATCAAACAAATGAAGCTCAAAAAATAATAAGCTTAAAATCTATCGCGAGAGTCAGTCATATTGTAGATATGATGACAAAGAGAGAAAACTCGAATAGAAGTGCATTTTGAAACAATAATAACGCACTAGATTTTGATAAATATAACTCGTTTAAAATTTATTTTGGAATCTATTTAGTCTATTTACCAGGCCACACTTCAGAACCGTGCGCCCAGCAATTATCAAAAATTCTCAACTTAACAACACCGAATACTGTTGCTATGCGCCTGTTGGTCTTCAAAAGCTTCGAAATCGCCTCCGAATAAAATTCAACAGGTAATAATTTTACAGACATTTCTTGAGCTTCGAATTTTTGATAGGCTTAGGAAGTCTTATGGTAGATCTTTATGTCTATGGATCCACTGTTAATCTAGTCATAATTATGTTGAATGTTTCGCACTTTGTCATTATTACTCTGTCTGTCTTAGTTATCTTATGTTTCCTACGTTATTCAGTTCAATTCTATACTCATTGTAGATTATGTTACGTTTTGATGTCAGTTCATTGTCTCTATTGCTAAAGGTCACCTCCTCTCAGGCGAGTATCCTAGTTCAAGCGTATAAGTAAGTACCGCTTAAGAGTTAAGCAAACGTGAAAAAATGCAGAATGTCTTGATGATATTTTCTACTGGTTAATTCTTACCTAGCTATGTTTAAGCGTGGCTACGATTCATCATCATCAGGGAACGCCTCTGAAAAGTATTGCCACATAGCAGAGATCATTATTACTGATGAAAAGGACCTCTACCTGTCTGCACCACCATTCAAGGCTCCAAGATACGATGTCCGTTGAATCACATGCACATGCGTGAAATCAGTGCATCAATGCCAGATTATATGTGACGCGGCATTAAACAAAAAATAGTGAACATGTGATATCACCACGACAGGATATGTCTTTGGTTGCCATATCAGTGCTAATGGCGTAAGCCCACTAGGGTGGCTCAAAAAACACTTTTTCAAATTTTTTGATGGGCCGCCCTTTTATTCGGCTCTATTTGATGCCCTGATGCTCTGGACAAAATTTCAGCTAAATCGGTCAACGTTTGGGCAGTGCTAAACTCGTTGGAAGTTTATATGCAAAAATGTATGCAGAAACATCCAAAAACAGTGATTTGCAGTTGGACGGCACAATTTACAATCAAGAACCATGATACTCATTCAGTTCTTGTAGAATTAAATACAAAATGTTATGCTGAAAACCGCGAGAAGATTAGAGCTTATTAGGCAAAGATATTAGCATTTTACTGAAGTGTTGTAGGGTGAATTTATTTCTTTTCAAAGGTAAAAGAAACGAAATTTGCTCAAACCCCACTTCAGCGAAATGCTTATAACTTAGCCGGGGAAACACTAAACTTCTCGCGGTTTTCTGCATAATATTCTGTATTAAATTCTACAAGAGCTGAATGAGTATCATGGTTCTTGATTGTAAATTGTGCCGTCCAACTGCAAATCACTGTTTTTGGATGTTTCTGCATACATTTTTGCATATAAACTTCCAACGAGTTTAGCACTGCCCAAACGTTGACCGATTTGGCTGAAATTTTGTCCAGAGCATCAGGGCATCAAATAGAGCCGAATAAAAGGGCGGCCCATCAAAAAAATTGAAAAAAGTTTTTCCCATACTAATTTGAGCCACCCTAAAGCCCACCCATCGCGGCAAGATAACCTATCCGAGGGGAGGGAGAAATAATGTAAGAAAAATGCTTGAGAATATCATTTCAAGACCAAAGTATCAAAACTACCCATACGCTGCTGCAAACAAAGACCCAAACGACGACCCGACAGATCCAACAGCTCTCCCATGCAAACCAACACCATCAACACGCACGCGAGGGTCTCGCTGTTGACAGTGCTGGTCCGCGCGAGCGCCACCAGACTCCCGAAATCGACACTCGAGCTCGAGTCCCCGCCCACAAAGACAAGTCACTGTTCAAACGAATGTTGCCTTAATTGACTCCCCCATCCCGGGCACAGATTCTTTCCGAAGGATACTCAATATAAGTTCCACCGGGAAGCCAAGTACCAGAGATTGAGGAAAACCAGATAATCCAGCATCAGGCGTCTCGCGTCTGTTATTTAAGCAGAGAAGATGTTATAGGTGATATTCTCAATACGGCCGTTCAGAATGGTTCAGCGGATGTAAATTATGGATCATTATTAGGTCTTGTAATTTTGAACAAAACATTCTGAATACACGCGATAAACTATGAATATTATTATATCGAAGTTTTTAATTAGGATCGCGAATCAAGTAAAAATACTGATAAGTATAAGTTTGTAATTACTACCGACATTGTATTTGTGATCAAAACTGACATTGTGTTTTTAGTTAAAACTCAAGTATACTAAATACGTAACGGAATAAACTAGTGTTATTAAAAAAATTATAATAATTTACATTATAAATTCTGATTAATATCAAGATACTGATCCAACATCACATCTTCAAGGGCTCCTCACAAGCTACACATTTCATTCAGGCACTTTAGAACGTCCATGTAGTAACTTGTTCACACTTGAAATCTGCCTCGACCAAGTTGGCAGAACGCGCCCTTACCCTTTCTGAACCAAAGGGCAGGGACAAAAACCCCCTGACAATAATAGAACAAAACCTGCCAAAGCCGTCTTTTCCCCTACTTTGACTTTTTCATGTGTACAGAATTATAGATTTTTGAATTTTGGGCTTCCGACCTTTTGTCCATTCGACCTTTTGTCCCATCGACCTTTCGTCCCTTCGACCTTTTGTCCCTAAGCCCTCGCAGTTAACAATTGTCCACAGCGCTTAATGTTATGCACCTTATAAGAATAAGAAGATGAAGTAGAAGAATAAAAGAAGACGAGATACTTATACAAAAAATGGAAGTTTCTAATATAAATATTACTAAAACTTAGTACATAATTAAAAGGATGTTATACATAACCTGTATTGAGATCTAGCAAATTTTCGTATGCCAAAATTATAACACAGCTTTTCCATAGTTTAGTTGTAATGGTTTGGTGGCAATTTTTGCTCTTCTTTTCGTTTGGAACCATCATTAACTGCTAAGTCGAAGCAAATCCCAAAATTGGTTTCCGCTTCGTTCATCATACGGTTTCAATTGCGCGCATTCTGACCAGCGGAAGGCAATCCGAACCCACTACTGGAAGAACTTTCCATAGCATGAAAAGAAAAGGGGAGCAGCGGCTGACCTCACCCCTCCCCATCAAGAGTAGTAATGGAAATCGCGATTGCAATCGTTGGTTGGTCCAAAAGAAAACGGGCGGCAGGAAAAAGCTCATTGCCAAAGCAGGAAACTTTTTAATTTTTATGTAAATTAGATTCATTAGTGAGAGTGGGGACGTGCATTCGAGGGCGCGTCGCGGCAGTCCTCACCCCCGCTGAAACTGGTTCGGACCGGTGTCGGACCCTTCTACAACGCCGACGACCCCTCGCGTGCTCTAAGCTCGGAGGATATGTGCGACTTACCTACCTGCTGTACCATTTTCGAGAACCCACCCACGGTAGCAAGTGGAAACGCTGGTAATGAAGGACTGTGTAATCGGGAACTCCCTTCGGAGGTTGTCGAGTGGCAGCGCAGCAGGACGAGAGTGACAGGTTTCGTTGGGGGTGTAATGGCAGCATGGTTTTTAGCGTTTGTAACATTTCTCTTTAATTGCGTACGGTCTGGTGAAAATGAATGGGAAAGGCTCACAGAAGTGAAATCCAATGTTCGGGTTCTGACAGGTTTCCAACGCTTAGGATTTTTTTTTTCTGTATGTGTCGTGGAAATGAGTGACATTTTAACACTCCCTGGAAGACTACCGGGTATTTTAATGTAGATAAGTAATTCGGGCTTCCATTGCTTTTTCATTTTATAATTTTATAAATAGACTGAATATAAAACAAGGTTCAACAGATCCATTTGGCTTCAAGACAAGATTTTAAATTCGGAAATATGTAAGGTTCTTTTAGTAACCAGCACGACATAATATGAAAAAAAAGTAGACGCATTTGCTTGATAATATTATAGGAATGCATGATTTTTTTTTTTATGAAATTGTATTGTTGCTCCATCCAATTAATATTTTTGATAAATAAAAACTCCGAAGGGCTAGCAACATCATTTGAACAAATAATAATCCCAAAAAATTTGGCATATTTTACTAGTTGAGGATCGAGCATACTCCAGTATAACAGTACAAACGTAGCTGCTTTGAAGGCCGCAATGGACAAAGGGTTGTCATTCATAATGTTCTTTTTTTTTAATGTCGAAAGACAAATCCTTCATCATTTTGATTATTTCAAACAAAAACCGCAACCAGACGCCGAAAACAACACCCGTTCCACGCCCTATAAGTCGCTTGTGTCTCAAGGGCCGCTGGCTCGCCAACGAAAAAAAAAACGTTGCAATGTTCCACTTCCATCCAACACGCGCGTCGGAGGGGCAATTCGACAGGATTCTCTTCCGCACACTTCCGAGGCACTCGACGGTGGGCTCAGCTGGCACTTTGGGACTCGGTGGAAAGTAATAAAAATTTATTGGTAATTTTTATTGTTAACCAAATGTCCACCGCCATCATCGGCGGTAGCTAGCGACTATGTGTGGTACGGCAGGCAGTCCCGTGATGTTCTTCCCGCGCTATCCACATTTGTTTGAAAAACGGTCTCGCCGTGCGCCCATCAAGCGGGGTGGATGCGGGTATGAGTGGAGCAATTTTTCAACTTTAAATCCTTCCCAGACGAATTTATTTGCCCTCGCGGTGCAGCGCTGTCACTGGGCTGTGATGATGCTGGTTTCTCTAGGTTGGGTTTGTATTGGAACTGGGGGGTCCCGTCTGGAACTGAGAACGAAGAAGCGACCGAGCGAGTGAAAACAAAAAAGGATAATCTGATGGCGCGACGGCAGTGTTTCTGTTTATCAGCGATTTTTCTCTGGTTTGTTTTACTATCGGACATAAAAGCGAAATTTTTCAAAGCGTTGCATTTTTTGGCTGGATGCACAAGGCGATTATTTTGACTTTTTTTGTTTATTTCGACATTTCGGTGCGGATTTTAACGGGTTTTATTATGCCATGAAGTGGCCCGATTTAAATCTTTATCAGCAATAGTAGTGCATGTATATTTGGAACTATTTCAAAACGGGTGCAATTGAATCAACTTTTTGCAAAAAGATTGAATTCAATTTCTTTCAATACAAATTATAGGCAAGAATTTAGTACCTATATTCTAATTATTGAGAAAAATCATCAAACAAAATTAGTCACGTTGCCTTTTAGTCTTTAAGAGTTTGGATACCGTCAGATATTTGTCGAAGAGCCGCTTTGAAGCACTCTTTTGATGATATATAAAATACTAAAGGCTACACCCAACTAGCGTTTATCAGATTTTCTTAAAATTCGGCATGATAACCTATCAATATCTGTATATGGAATGTTAGAGGTGAGCCAGCCTAGGGCTGAAAGCCTCTAAAATAAAGACAATAATAATAATAATGTTTATGGAATAAACACGCAAACGAACGAGCAATATCAAGATTGCTAAATTTTCAATCAAATATTGTTAATGATCCAACATTTTTTCTAGCTTCGCTTACAATACACAGTGTTTTATTTCGTCATTTTCACGATCGAAATTCAAAAACTCGAAAAGTGTTTATTTTGGAAATAGGGTTTCTTCACAGAAGTTTCAAGATATTTAGGAGCGCATCTTTTGATAAAAACAGTTTGATGATTAATCCCCCTAAAAGTGAGTTGAGAAAATTATTTTTGCACCAGAATGAGATAGACACGTAGTGTCTTGCGAAAAGTTGTAGCAAATGTTAATACGAGCAACTTTGCTGAACAACCCAAGTTTCTATCTCTTATATATAACAAACTTAAGTCGTTTTATGTAAAAACCCCAATAAAATCTTATTTTTCATTCTAACTCTTTCCAATGATTTTCCCATTTTCCGTCTCTTCTACAAAGTTGTTAAACAAGCAAAATTACATGTTTTTGCTGAACATTGTAACATTTCATCTCACATACAAAAAAAGTTATCGTTAAATTATACATATTTTAGAGGTTTCTCCACTTGTGATTACTTTCTTAATTGCAAAAGTCGCAAATTTCTTCACGATATGCAGAAAATCGCTTATTTCATTTTTATACTGACATTGAAAACTTTTGTCGACAAGAGTCTTCTCGAATGCTGTGTTAAAAACATGTAAACCTATGAACAATCATAATATTTGAATAACTTTTTGTTTTTAAGAGATAGAAAGTTACAATGTACAGCAACGACATGTAATTTTACTGGATTGACAACTTTGTAGAAGAAACAAATGTGAAAATCATTAGAATAGTTTAATTTAAGAAAATGATTTTAAGGGGATTTCCACATAAAATCATTCTTTTAACTTAAACTAACTCTAATGATTTTTCACATTTTCCGTCTCTTCTACAAAGTTGTCAAACCAGTAAAATTACATGTTTTTGCTGAACATTGTAACTTTCTATCTCTTATAAAACAAAAGTTGTTCAAATATTATGATTTTTCTTAGGTTTACAAGTTTTTAACACACCATTCGAGAAGACTCTTGTCGACAAAAGTTTTCAATCTCAGTATAAAAATGAAATAAGCGATTTTCTGCATATCGTGAAGAAATTTGCGACTTTTGCAATTAAGGGAGTAATCACAAGTGGAGAAACATCTAAAATATGTATAATTTAACGATAACTTTTGTTGTATGTGAGATGGAATGTTACAATGTTCAGCAAAAACATGTAATTTTGCTTGTTTAACAACTTTGTAGAAGAGACGGAAAATGGGAAAATCATTGGAAAGAGTTAGAATGAAAATAAGATTTTAATGGGGTTTTTACTTAAAACGACTTAAGTTTGTTATATATAGAGATAGAAACTCAGGATGTTCAGCAAAGTTGCTCGTATTAACATTTGCTACAATCTTTGCGGAAGACACTACGTGTCTATCTCATTCTGGTGGAAAAATAATTTTCTCAACTCACTTTTAGGGGATTAATCATCAAACTGTTTTTATCGGAAGATGCGCTCCTAAATATCTTGAAACTTCTGTGAACAAACCCTATATCCAAAATCAACACTTTTCGAGTTTTTGAATTTCGATCGTGAAAATGACGAAATAAAACACTGTGCAATACCTGTATTATATGATAGAAGACTTACAATTCTGTATATGAATCTGAACATTTCGCATATGCCCAGATCTTATACAGATTTTGGTTATGTGTTATACATGCTGTTAATATTGTTAAAACAATCTTGCATCAACTGTTTGGGAAGTAATTGGAGGACTGCTTTCTACTATGTAAAGCTATGGTATTTGTATATAATAGTGCAGAGCGGATGGAGGACGAAGAATGTCAAATCATTGGACAAAGTATACCAACTACAGTCCTTTGTAATTTATCACCTCTATAGAAATTTACCTGGCGGCTGTACACTTACCGTTTTGACTCATATCCCAAACATGACTCATATTCCGAACACTAGCGTTTTAGCGTCCTAAAACTAAAATTTTCATCGGTTTCAGGTACGGAGGATCAAGATTACAAACGAATTCAATATCCTATGGAAAGAATTACACGAGTTAAGTGAAGTTATTTCCAAATTTCTTTGAAAGTTCATTAGAATTTCCAACGGAGAATTCGAATTTTTGTCGAAAGGTAATTTAAATTCACTCGGTTATTCGGATTTCCATCGTAAGCTCATTTGAATTTTCAGAGGTAGTTCATTTCATTTTTCATAGGAACTACATTCAAGTTCCCATCAAAAATTCTTTCGGATACCCATCGAAAGGCCACTTAAGATTCATTTAAATTGTCATCAAAAGTTCATTCGAATTTCCATTTGAAAATCATACAAAATTCTATCATAAACTTGTTTTTTATCCATAAATTTATTCAAATTTCCTTTAGTCTTATTTTAATCGAAAATTCATTCAAATTCCCATCAATATTTTTTCGTATTTTCATCGAACTTCATTCGGATTTTCATTGGAAGTTCATTAGAATTTCCAACGAATAATCATTTGATGTTTCCTCAGAAATTCGCTCGACTCTCCATCGAAAATGAACATTCAAATTCCAATCGAGAATTATTTCGAATATCTAACATCAGTTCATTTAATTTTTTATAGCAAATTCATTCGAAATTTATCTGGAAGTTTTTTTTGTCAACGGAAGTTTTTTTTAAGTTTTATTGGGGAATTCAATCCAATTCATAGAATTCATGAATATTTGAATATTCGAAGTGCATTCAAACTTTCATTGAAAGTTTATTCGAGTTTCCTTTGTAAGTTCATTTAAATTCGGAATTACATAAAAATTTTCATCTAAAATTACTATAAATTTGTATCGAAAAAAATTCGAACTTCCAAATTCATTCGAATTTCCATCGGAAGTTTAGTCGAATTTCCATCGAAAATTCACTCGAATTTCCATGGGAATTTCTTTCGAATTTCCATCGGAAATTAATTCGAAATTCCATCGGGAATTCATTTGGATTTTGCATCAGAAATTCATTCGAAATTCCATTGGAAATTCATTCGGATTTCCATCGGAAATTCATTCGAATTTCCATCGGAAATTCATTCGAATTTCCATCGGAAATTCATTCAAATTTCCATCCATCATTCGAATTTCCATCGGAAATTCATTCGAATTTTCATCGGAAATACATTCGAATTTTCATCGGAAATTCATTCGAATTTCCATCGGAAATTCATTCGAATTTCCATCGGAAAGTCATTCCAATTTCCATCGGCAATTCATTCGAATTGCCATTGGAAATTCATCCGTATTTCCATCGGAAATTCATTCGAATTTGCATCGGAAATTCATTGGAATTTCCATCGGAAATTCGTTCGAATTTCCATCGGAAATTCATTCGAATTTCCATCGGAAAGACATTCCAATTTCCATTGGAAATTCATTCGAATTGCCATTGGAAATTCATTCGTATTTCCATCGGAAATTCATTCGAATTTGCATCGGAAATTCATTCGAATTTCCATCGGAAATTCGTTCGAATTTCCATCGGAAATTCGTTCGAATTTCCATCGGAAATTCGTTCGAATTTCCATCGGAAATTCATTCAAATTTCCATCGGAAATTCATTCGAATTTCCATCGGAAATTCATTCGATTTTCCATCGGAAATTCATTCGATTTTCCATCGGAAATTCATTCGAATTTCCATCGGAAATTCATTCGAATTTCCATCGGAAATTCATTCGAATTTCCATCGGAAATTCATTCGAATTTCCATCGGAAATCCATTCGAATTTCCATCGGAAATTCGTTCGAATTTCCATCGGAAATTCGTTCGAATTTCCATCGGAAATTCATTCGAATTTCCATCGGAAATTCATTCGAATTTCCATCGGAAATTCATTCGAATTTCCATCGGAAATTCATTCGAATTTCCATCGGAAATTCATTCGAATTTCTTTTCGGAAATTCATTCGATTTTCCATCGGAAATTCATTCGAATTTCCATCGGAAATCCATTCGAATTTCCATCGGAAATTCATTCGAATTTCCATCGGAAATTCATTCGAATTTCCATCGGAAATTCATTCGAATTTCCATCATTCGAATTTCCATCGGAAATTCATTCGAATTTCCATCGGAAATTCATTCGAATTTCCATCGGAGTTTCATTCGAATTTCCATCGGAAATTCATTCGAGTTTCCATCGGAAAATCATTCGAATTTCCATCGGAAATTCATTCAAATTTCCATCGGTAATTCATTCGTATTTCCATCATTCGAATTTCCATCGGAAATTCATTCAAATTTCCATCGGTAATTCATTCGAATTTCCATCATTCGAGTTTCTATTGGAAATTTATTCGAATTTCCATCGGAAATTCATTCGAGTTTCCATCGGAAAATCATCAGAATTTTCATCGGAAATTCATTCGAATTTCCATCGGAATTTCATTCGAATTTCCATCGACAATTCATTCGAATTTCCATCGGAAATTCATTCGAATTTCCATCGGAAATTCATTCGAATTTCCATCGGAAATTCATTCAAATTTCCATCGGAAATTCATTCGAATTTCCATTGGAAATTCATTCGAATTTCCATCGGAAAATCATTCGAATTTCCATCGGAAATTCATTCGAATTTCCATCGGAAATTCATTCAAATTTCCATCGGAAATTAATTCGAATTTCCATCGGAAATTCATTCGAATTTCCATCGGAAATTCATTCCAATTTCCATCGGAAATTCATTCGAATTGCCATTGGAAATTCATTCGTATTTCCATCGGAAATTCATTCGAATTTGTATCGGAAATTCATTCGAATTTCCATCGGAAATTCGTTCGAATTTCCATCGGAAATTCGTTCGAATTTCCATCGGAAATTCGTTCGAATTTCCATCGGAAATTCGTTCGAATTTCCATCGGAAATTCGTTCGAATTTCCATCGGAAATTCATTCGAATTTCCATCGGAAATTCATTCGAATTTCCATCGGAAATTCATTCGAATTTCCATCGGAAATTCATTCGAATTTCCATCGGAAATTCATTAGAATTTCCATCGGAAATTCATTCGAATTTCCATCGGAAATTCATTCGAATTTCTGTCGGAAATTCATTCGAATTTCTTTTCGGAAATTCATTCGAATTTCTTTTCGGAAATTCATTCGAATTTCTTTTCGGAAATTCAGTTGAATTTCTTTTCGGAAATTCATTCGAATTTCCATCGGAAATTCATTCGAATTTCCATCGGAAATTCATTCGAATTTCCATCATTCGAATTTCCATCGAAAATGCATTCGAACTTCTATCGGAATTTCATTGGAGTTTCCATTGGAAATTCATTCAAATTTCCATCGGAAATTCATTCGAGTTTCCATCGGAAAATCATTCGAATTTTCATCGGAAATTCATTCAAATTTCCATCGGTAATTCATTCGAATTTCCATCATTCGAAATTCCATCGGAAATTCATTCAAATTTCCATCGGAAATTCATTCAAATTTCCATCGGAAATTCATTCGTATTTCCATCGGAAATTCATTCGAATTTCCATCGGAAATTCATTCAACTTTCCATCGGAAATTCATTCCAATTTTTTTCGGAAATTTATTCGATTTTTCATCGGAAATTCATTCGAATTTCCATCGGAATTTCA
This sequence comes from Armigeres subalbatus, assembly GCF_024139115.2. Lineage (NCBI taxonomy): Eukaryota > Metazoa > Arthropoda > Insecta > Diptera > Culicidae > Armigeres > Armigeres subalbatus. The sequence continues at coordinate 272,575,876 of NC_085141.1, forward strand.
TTCGAATTTCCATCGACAATTCATTCGAATTTCCATAGGAAATTCATTCGAATTTCCATCGGAAATTCATTCAAATTTCCATCGGTAATTCATTCGAATTTCCATCGGAAATTCATTCGAATTTCCATCGGAAATTCATTCGAATTTCCATCGGAAATTCATTCGAATTTCCATCGGAAATTCATTCGAATTTCCATCGGAAATTCATTCGAATTTCCATCGAAAATTCAATCGAATTTCCATCGAAATTCATTCGAATTTCGATCGGAAATTCATTCGAATTTCCATCGGAAATTCATTCGAATTTCCATCGGAAATTCATTCGAATTTCCATCGGAAATTCATTCGAATTTCCATCGGAAATTCATTCGAATTACCATCGGAAATTCATTCGAATTACCATCGGAAATTCATTCGAATTTCCATCGGAAAATCATTCGAATTTCCATCGGAAATTCATTCGAATTTCCATCGGAAATTCATTCGAATTTCCATCGGAAATTCATTCGAATTTCCATCGGAAATTCATTCGAATTTCCATCGGAAATTCATTCGAATTTCGATCGGAAATTCATTCGAATTTCGATCGGAAATTCATTCGAATTTCGATCGGAAATTCATTCGAATTTCCATCGGAAATTCATTCGAATTTCCATCGGAAATTCATTCGAATTGCCATCGGAAAATCATTCGAATTTCCATCGGAAAGTCATTCCAATTTCCATCGGAAATTCATTCGAATTGCCATTGGAAATTCATTCGTATTTCCATCGGAAATTCATTCGAATTTCCATCGGAAATTCATTCGAATTTCCATCGGAAATTCGTTCGAATTTCCATCGGAAATTCGTTCGAATTTCCATCGGAAATTCGTTCGAATTTCCATCGGAAATTCGTTCGAATTTCCATCGGAAATTCGTTCGAATTTCCATCGGAAATTCGTACATCGGAAAATTCATTCGAATTTCCATCGGAAATTCATTCGAATTTCCATCAGAAATTCATTCGAATTTCCATCGGAAATTCATTAGAATTTCCATCGGAAATTCATTAGAATTTCCATCGGAAATTCATTCGAATTTCAATCAAAAATTCATTCGAATTTCGATCAGAAATTCATTCGAATTTCTTTTCGGAAATTCATTCGAATTTCTTTTCGGAAATTCATTCGAATTTCTTTTCGGAAATTCAGTTGAATTTCTTTTCGGAAATTCATTCGAATTTCCATCGGAAATTCATTCGAATTTCCATCGGAAATTCATTCGAATTTCCATCATTCGAATTTCCATCGAAAATGCATTCGAACTTCTATCGGAAATTCATTGGAATTTCCATTGGAAATTCATTCAAATTTCCATCGGAAATTCATTCGAGTTTCCATCGGAAAATCATTCGAATTTTCATCAGAAATTCATTCAAATTTCCATCGGTAATTCATTCGAATTTCCATCATTCGAAATTCCATCGGAAATTCATTCAAATTTTCATCGGAAATTCATTCAAATTTCCATCGGTAATTCATTCGTATTTCCATCGGAAATTCATTCGAATTTCCATCGAAAATTCATTCAACTTTCCATCGGAAATTCATTCCAATTTTTTTCGGAAATTTATTCGATTTTTCATCGGAAATTCATTCGAATTTCCATCGGAATTTCATTCGAATTTCCATCGACAATTCATTCGAATTTCCATAGGAAATTCATTCGAATTTCCATCGGAAATTCATTCAAATTTCCATCGGTAATTCATTCGAATTTCCATCGGAAATTCATTCGAATTTCCATCGGAAGTTCATTCGAATTTCCATCGGAAATTCATTCGAATTTCCATCGGAAATTCATTCGAATTTCCATCGGAAATTCATTCGAATTTCCATCGAAAATTCAATCAATTTCCATCGAAATTCATTCGAATTTCGATCGGAAATTCATTCAATTTCCAGCGGAAAATCATTCGAATTTCCAGCGGAAATTCATTCGAATTTCCATCGGAAATTCATTCGAACTTCCCTCGGAAATTCATTCGATTTTCAATCGAAAATTCATTCGAATTCCCATCAGAAAATCATTCCAATTTCCATCGGAAATTCATTCGAATATCCATCGGAAATTCATTCGAATTTCCATCAGAAATTCACTCAATTTCTGTCGGAAATTCATTCGATTTTCAATCGAAAATTCATTCGAATTCCCATCGGAAATTCATTCGAATTTCCATCGGAAATTCATTCGAATTTCCATCGGAAATTCATTCGAATTTCCATCGGAAATTCATTCGAATTTCCATCGGAAATTCATTCGAATTACCATCGGAAAATCATTCGAATTTCCATCGGAAATTCATTCGAATTTCCATCGGAAATTCATTCGAATTTCCATCGGAAATTCATTCGAATTTCCATCGGAAATGACGACCTTCAGTTTGTCGTAGATACAACAGTTTGAGCAGAGCATTGAACTTATTTATTGGTTGATTCTTGATTAGTTTGAAGTAATCCATACGAACCGTTCTACATTGCAAGATATTCTTAGCTTTGCACCCTTTGAATGCTTGAAAGTAGAACGTAATGGAATTAACCACAACTCACAGTTCGAAGGCAAAAAATATCAACAAAGTGCCAAGAATGAAAATCGCGGGACCAAGAGTTTACTCTTCTACAAACTTTCTTCATATCTGCAAACGCGGCAAAATTCCACAATACAAAAATTAATTTCTTCCTTTGTTTCACCGAAGTTTTTTTTTCACCCGTTTCATGCAGCTGCAGTTTGCAGTGGACTTAGCGGGAATTCCGAATTGGATTACTTAATTCTTTCCCTTCCGTTTTTCAGATGTTGGTCTTACGTTGGGTACAACTGCAGGCAACCCTTCTCAGACAAAAAAATGCAGCAGAGACGGTATCAAAGTTTTTTTTCCAACTGCGTTTCGAGCAGCTGAATCAAACCATTTCTTTGGTCATTTTTTTTATTCGTCTGGAACACACTCTAATTAAGTAATTACGTGTTAATGCACATTTTTCGTGATGGATAATTTGAATAAATTAAAAATGGGGCACTGAAGCGTGTGGTGGGTGGAAGGATTGCGGAATATGGTCCGGAGAGTTGGTTTTCCTTTTTTCTGGGCGTACATCTATCTCTCTCAATCTGGATTGAAGCTTAATAAACCGGAGAGCAGCAAAAAAAAAAACCTTCATTTTATGTGTTTTTCCAGCCAGTCACGGTCAAGCAAACTGAAACGGACTAATTTTCCTTCAGTTTTAGTCTCGCCACCACCACACCGCACCGGTTTGAACCGCGGTGCTGCTGCTGTTGCAACCACGCTGGCGGCTATCTACAAGGTAATCAATCTTAACTTCTCCGCTAGTTTTAATACCGTCGACTTGTAACCGTGATGTAGCCTGACTGCCTGGTGGCTGCTGATGCCATTATTGCGAGGTTGGGTTGGCACTAATGAATTCACCTTGTCGGTCGACTGGGGCCTTTCCTCCGCCGTGCACCACCCTCGTCGGTGCCTAAGGCGCTGTGTGTGTTGTCGCAAATCGTTGTGATTGAAAGGATATAATACGGAGGGAAAATATGGAGCGCCATTAAAAGGGAATCGCCCAGGGAAAAACGACTGCAATTAAGTGATTTTCTTCTCTTGGCCGGGGCAATTAATCACGGAATCACGACACCGGCATGCGAAGCTCAAACGAAGCAGAAACCGTCCACACAGAGTGTTACAAGTTGCCGCCGTTGATATGGTCCACAAAAAAGTGTTTACAAATTGATACGCTGATAAAGAAAAGCGATCGATGGAAGTCAAGGTGGAAAAAACTCAAAGGTGCAGCCCAATCGGGTTGTACGCAAAGGTGACGTATGACTACGTAGCTATACGAAATGGAGGGTATTTTTCATCATAATTTGTGTAAATTTATTAGCATTGTGCAAACTGCTCGGAGGTCAACTGAATCAAGAAACTGAAGGTAGCTCCCAGTTGGATGAACCAGCCGTGGAAAAGGAACGACTCATCGGCCGCATCGCCTAGAAGACATTATGCTCACAAATGTCCGGACGAAAGGAAAAAAATACGCAGAATCGGAGGTGGCGCGAAACAAAACACAAATATATTAATTTGCAACGTTCGACTTCCGCCCGCGATGGAAGCGTACATGCATCGTTTTCTATAGCGCTGGTGGCAACGTGAGCAGGACTTCAAGAATAAATTACAAACAGTCCTTTTCAGGACTTAAACTATTTATCCAAGAAGAGGTTTTGACCGCTAGGAAAATTGTTTACCCAGACAAACAGACTGTTCGGCTGTTTAAACGACAATGACGATTTTGGAAAGATTTGTTGTTTTTAATAATGCGCCATTTGAAAAACTAAGGCAGCTAAACGACATTTTTCACTAAGGTGGCGTCTTCATCGATTTGGCCGTCGTCGACGGAAAGTGAAATTTTCTGCCAAGATTCTTTGGTTTTGTTTCGTTAGTCATTAGAAATGATATCGATTTTTTCGGGTTACCATCGTTTGGCGACGACAGAAAGTTGCCCTTTGGTAGCACAACCACAAGCGCACTTCGGAGGGAGATGATGCAATGAGTTTGTTCAAATGGATGGCGTCAGTAGCAGTCAAATGGAATTTCCTCACAAGATTTTGATTATGTTTTGTTATAGTTGAGGATTGAAAAGCTCCATTATTTGAAAAATATCGGTTCTTTACAGTACCATTATTTTACACAAGGGTAGTTTAATCCGGGATGCAAGAATGTTCATCAAAGTCCAAAATTAATAGTTTGGCGTTAACAGAAGGTTTTTCTTCGATAGCAGAATGAAAAGCGCGCGTCGGTGAGTGTCAACGCAACAAATTTGTTCGAATGAATGGAATCGCTTACAGCAACCGAACTATCACGCCAAACGCCAATTCCACAGAAACAGTCCATTTTGCAATCAACCCTTTCTGTTCAGAAGATGCTGGTCCTGAGAAGAACCAATTTTGTGTCCCCAATGCACGTTTCCAATAACTAACTGCAACCCAATGCTTGTCGAAACGTTAGGGTTAGAATTCCACTTCGTGTTGTTATTGTTCGACGACCACTCGATGAGTTTTCGCTAAGACGCCACCATTTGGAATAAATTTTCAGCATCGCCACTGCATCGCACGGGATCGAAACAGACGTCATTTTTGTAATCAACTCTTTCTTCACATAAAATGCTGGTTTGTTGAGGTTGAATGACGACCACCAACGCAGACTTCCACCACCAATTCGATGATTTTCCTTTGAAAATACTATCAGAGCGCCTTCGTGCTGCTGTGTTCGCTCCGCTGCGTCGGCTCTGCGTAAAATCTTATTTAACCGCTCTCTGCGACATCCCTATCAAAATGGCTCGCGCGCGCTAGAAAGCAGCATTCTTGTATTCAATAAATTAAGCCCGTTAGCTCCGCCCCTTTGTGGTCTGGTATAGGTGTAAATATAATGTGCACTCTTAACGATTAATGAAGGGGCGGGGCTAATGAAATTACTTCATTAGATATAAGAAAGCTGGTTATCGACGCGCGTGAGCCATTTTGATCGGGACTCCGCAGACAACGGACCTTTCGGAGGATGACACATTTTAAGAATCTTATGAAATTTTCTCGCAAGATTCTGAATTTTGTTATGAGATGTTGGTTATCTAAGATGCGTATTGTTGCGAGGAATGACAACAGAAATTTGACTCAAGACGAAGTTTCTCCATACTACAAAACATTATCTTTCGGCATCTGTCTGTCCGAGCGACGTTCACCGATGGGTGGTTGCTGTAGAAAGTTTCCACTGAGGTGGCGTCTTCATTGATTTTATACAAAAGGCACCATTTTATACAAAAGAAGGTTGATCCGACTATCCGAAATAAACTTTCTTCAAAGTGCAAAACTCAATCGTAAATAGCAAATTTGACGGCGCGTCGGAGGGAGATGATGTAGTGAATTTTAATGGATGGAATCACTAACAGCAACCAAGCTACCACGCCAAACCCGATGCCACGGAAACAGTCCTTTTTCGCAATTAACTCTTTCTTTTCGTAAAATGTTGGTCCTGAGAAGAACCAATTTTCTTTTCCCAATTCCCATTCAAATAACTAACTGCATCCAATTGCTTGTCGACACCTTGCGCTGCAACTGTCCGACAGCCACTTGATGATTTTCCGCTAAGCCTCCAAAGGTTGAAATAAATTTACAGCATTGCAACACTGCCACCCACTTCGTGCTGTTATGTCCGCTCCGCTGCATCGAATGTCGAACCGCTCTCTGTGGAATCCCGATCAAAATGGCTCGCGCGCGCCGAACAGCAGCTTTCTTATATTTAATAAATTAAGCCCGTTAGCCCCGCCCCTTTGTGAGCTGATATGGTTGTAAATATAATGTGCACTCATAACGATTAATGAAGGGGCGGGACTAATGAAATTATTTCATTAGATATAAGAAAGCTTCTTTTCGACGCGCGCGAGCCATTTCGATCGGGTTTCTGAACAACGGACCGTTCGGAGAATAATAAATTCTAAGAATCCTATGAAACTTTTTCACAAGATTGTTGCGAGGAATGACAACAGAAGTTTGACTCAAGACGAAGTTTCTTCATATTACAAAACATTTTCTTTCGGCATCTGTCTGTCCCAGCGACGTTCACCGATGGGTGGTTGCTGTAGAAAGTTTCCACTGAGGTGTCGTCTTCATTGATTTTATACAAAAGGCACCATTTTATACAAAAGAAGGTTGATCCGAAATAAACTTTCTTCAAAGTGCAAAACTCAATCGTAAATAGCAAATTTGACGGCGCGTCGGAGGGAGATGATGTAGTGAATTTTAATGGATGGAATCACTAACAGCAACCAAACTACCACGCCAAACCCGATGCCACCGAAACAGTTTTTTTCTCAATTAACTCTTTCTTTTCATAAAATGTTGGTCCTGAGAAGAATCATTTTTTTTCCCAATGTTCCTTTCCAACTAACTGACACCACAATTTGTAATAAATTTTCAGCATCGGCACTGGCGGTGCGGGATCGCCACAGTGCTATTTTTATGGTCAACCTTTTCTTCATACGAAATTCTGGTTCGTTGAGGTTGAATGATCTGCAGCAACACATCGAGGACCACCATCAATGCGATTGATTTCCTTTGAAAATGTGATTAGCGCCTCCGTGATGCTGTGTTCGCTCCGCTGCGATCGCTTTGATGCGTCTGCTCTGCGTGAAACCTTGTTCAAACTGAGGATTAGATCCAAATCCGCAAGTGATTGATTTTTGATGTCTGTGCTAGTGATGCATGATCGTGATTGGTTAGTTTACCTATTTCTAAACTTTTCATCAATTATCGATAATAAATAGTTGAAAATCAGTATTTACAAATAAATACAAAGAAGCGTTGACTCATCCTTGATCGAATGGTCCAAAAAAATGAAAATCCATCGAGAAACGGCTTAGATATTAAAGTTTAAAGTCTATCATATTTTCGTGACGGTCCCCGATTTTCGCAATCGTAAAGTGTACCCCAATATAGAAAACACAGACGTAGTCCTACGTCAAAAGGATTCTTGGTTTCTTGAGAACTCGAGTCCTACGTAAATTATTCCATCTGATGTGAGACGGTTACCACGCTCAGTTTCATTATCGGAAAAAGATTTTCTAAGTAATCAAGTCACGACCTTACGTTACTAAAACATAACAGAATGTCATTTTAATAATTTCCAACTTGTTGATTTTAGCTCAATTTTTTATCAAAATATCGATCCCCTTGTACTTGAGAAGGTTTACTTTCGAGCGCTTATTTGCCCACAATCAAGTATTCAAAAATCTTTCAAATGCTCATAGTCCAATTACCCGATTTTTTCCATCTCCTTAAACGGCAAACAAACAATCAAACCCGATTAAACTTCACCTTCCGACCAACAACGTCGTAACGTTCCAGGTATTATTTTCCTCCTCGCTCTGGTTATTAAATCATGGTCGGTTTCTGAAGACGAAAAAAAAGCCGTTCACTTTGGGTGATTTGTCTGTTTGCAAATAATTTTGGGGCCGGATTTAGAGCACCCATAAGGGGCCATCCAGAAACCACGTGGTCATATTTTTGAAGATTTTTAACCCCCCCCTCCCCCCATGTGGCTTATCGTGGTCATTTGGCAGACCCCCCCTCCCCCCCCCTTTGACCACGTGGTTTTTTTCAAGTAATTTTTTTTTTAAACCTTATATAACTAAAACATATGGATCCGATCAATTTTGAAGATGGACAATTTTAACTGATTCAAAATCAAACTAAACCCAGCATGGAAATTATAAATTTTCATGAATTCGAAAATTTTGATTATGTTATCATATTGTAATGTGTATCAGGTATTAGTATATCTAGAACTCGCACACCTTCGATGCATCAGGAGGAAACAAAAAAATGTGGACTCACGAATATGTTATAAAAATTTTGAGAAAAATTTGTAATGGTTTAGAAATATTCCAAAATATCCCTATATATTTTTTTAAATTTCTTTATTGGTGATTTTTTTTAAAATAATTATGAAGTTTACCACTGAATATCCCTATAGATTCCTAAGAGTATTTGGGATATTCCGTAGCTCTGGAGGTACTGGAAATTCTTAAGATATATTAACCTCAGCGAAGCATCTGAACTGAACTGAAGGTTTTTCCAAGTGCATACAAGTTTCATTCAGAATCTCGAAACTCTCTTCATTATGCCAAGATTCTATGATTCTAATCAGAACCGTAACACAATGTCCTTAATATTCCTTTGCCTGAATTATACAGTTTTGGCAAGTTTTCATTTTAAATCTACAGTCTTTAATATCTTTGGGTTCCTTTTGGTATTCTAGAATTTATTGTTATATTTTGGTATTTAACCCTCTCAGGACGATTTTTTTTAAGGATTTAACGTACATATTTAGGGGTTTCCACTCGATCTTGCCAACACTAGTATAGAAAGAACTAAAGTCGTACTTTTTTCGGGTGTCATAGGCCAAACTGCTCTGAAGTACATATCCTCGAAAGTATCAAAAATCATGTCAAGAAACAAAATGTCCCAAGACATGATATTACGGAGTTTTGAAACGATCCGATTAACCAAGTCCTGAGCGATATATCCGTGCATCGCTAAGCAGGTCCAGCAGGTCCATTGAGCCGATGCGATTTCATTTATTACTTTCAGGACCTTCCATGAGTCGATGTTCTAAGATACGATATCGACTGAAATGAAAACTCAGCCTAAAAAATTTTAAAAAAATTCCATAACAATTAGGAAATTTCCAATAAAGAAATCATGGAATTAGCAATAAAAAAATATCAAATTTTCTACAAATAATGCAAAATTTCCATAAACAAATAAGAATTTTCCACAAAACAAAAATAAATTAACACTTTCAAATCCAAAAATTACAAACATAAAAGAAGAATTTTCCATAAAGAAATCAAACTGTTCCACGGGAAAAATACAAACATTCCATAAATAAATCAATATTAGAAAAAATATTACAAAATTTTCAACAAAATAAATATTTTTTAACAAAAATTAAAACCTTTCCATGAAAAATCAATAATGAGCATTGAAAAAAAGGAAATTTTCTATCAAAGAATATAAAAAAGCAATAAAATTAAGCATTTTTCCCTTATTAACCCGTTTGAAGTTCATGGAAAATTTTATCAATTTGGTTGCTTTTCTTTCTTATTTTCTTATTTTTTATTGCTCTTTATTGATGTAGCATTGCCCAGGTGTTGCAAATGTCACAATGAACTATTTGCAGCACCGCACTGCGTTTGTTTTCTTTTCCTCAAAAGCTGACCAAAAATTGCATTTTAATGACTTTTTACATTTCCCCGTTAAATTCACTAACTTTTTGTATATACAAACCTTGCGGATCCCAAAACGAATCGATTAGGGGAAAATCTTGCAAATCTGTCAACCCGTTCGCGAGTTAAATCGTCAGGAAGGAAATCTCATTTTTATTATATAGAGATTATGTGTAGAAAAAAATATCCATTTTGTGAAAATTTTTGTAATTGTTTAAAGCTATGTCCATTTAGAATCCGGAATCATTTATTGTATTGCAGCGGCACGGAAAGTGACCGCTGCAAGAATTCTTTTACAGCGGTTTGTCTACCTAGGCGCCCACTTGCTGTGGTATAAATTTCACGAAGTTTCGTGCAGCGTGTCAAAAATTATTCCAGATGGAATCCGAAAGGAGAAAAAAAAGTCTGCACGCCCACATAATCCTGTCATCGACGATGGAACCTACGTCAAAATGGATTTCGGACAGCTGCCTAGCCAAAAATTCTACATGGTGACGGCACGAGGAGTAGTTCCTGCGAAGTTTAAGTTTGCTTTTTGGACAAACTTGCAAAAAAATGGATGATTTTGGCAAGGGATATGCAACTGTGGGACATAGACCTAAGTGTTTGTGACGAATAAGACGATGGACTCGAAGCTGTACAAGGAGGAATGTCTCAAAAAACCGTGGTCGACCTTCCATAAAGCCCATAAAGGTCCTGTGAAGTTTTGGCCAGATTTGGCGAGTTGCCACTACAGCCGGGAAGTCATCCAGTGGTACCGCAATAATAACGAAGATTTCATCGATAAAAACATAAATCCACGCAACTGCCCACAGCTACCACTGCCCTGGCCCATCGAGACATTTTGGGCAGTAATGAAGCGGAAGCTTAAGAAAAGTGGAAAAAGTGGAAAAACAGCTCGGGACGCGACTCAGATGACCAAAATGTGGAACAAATGTGCCAAGGAAGTTGACTCCGGAGGTGTGCAACTTTTGATGAGAGGAATAAAGAAGAAGGTGCGAATTTTCACTAGAAACAAGAAGAAATTATTTGGTTCAATAATTTTTCCTTAAAGTACAGTGAATTACCCTTGTTTTGATGTATTAACCTTATTTGTACGTCAATCCGTTACCGAGATACAGATGATTCTATTATTCCGGATTCTAAATGGACATAGCTTTATTGCTAATATTGATTTATTCATGAAAATTTTGAACTTTTTTCGTGGAACATTTTGATTTCTTTATGAAAAATTCTTATTTCACAATTGCAGTTTTTGCTTTCACAAGTGCTAATTTATTATTGTTGAAAAATTTTTCGGAATTTACGCTGGAGTTGTTTTGTTTTTTTTTTTCATTAACAATTTGTAGCAAAATTTCCAAGCAAAATTTTTCACAGAGAATTGTTCAAAAATCATTCGGAATGCCAGCACTTTATCAGGATTGTATGAAGTTAAATCAAAGTTTTTACAGGCAATTTCTTTACTGGATTTTTCCTGAATATCCACAAGAAATTCTTTTGAAGTTTTTTTTCTTGGATTATTGTAAAAACATGAACATTTTTCAAAATTGTAGCTGCAGTCCGCTAATGCAAAAGTGTCGGCGGCGTGATGCCAAAAACCATCTGCGGTGGTGGCGCGGCGGATTTTTTCTTTATATTTTCCCATTTTTCCTTTCCAATTTTGTTGTGGAAATTGAGACTGAATCGCAACCTGTTTTTTCGTTTATTTTTTTATGGAAATGGGCTAAGGCTAAGATGGTCAAATAACGCAGATACGCATCGACGTTGCGACCGACGCTGCGTTACCGATTATTTTCGATGCACACCTACGTCTTTTCAACGCTTAGTTGAAAAGACGCTACGTGGGCATCGGTTCTAAGATGCGCTTTGCGTTTAATGATTTGTATTTTTTACACCGCTATTGTTATTCACCAAAAGCTTTTCATGTAAAAAAAACCACATGGTTCGAGAGCAACACCCAACTCCCCCCATGTGGCTTATCGTGCTCATTTTGCAAACCCGCTCCCCCATATATGACCACGTGGTTTCTGGACGGCCCCTAACCGTGATGGATATAACGCGCACCTAAGGCCAATCGGTGTGGATTCCACCCAATCGTTTATTCTAACCCCACTGACTGCCACCACAAGCCGGATCCGAGAAAAGAGGGGGCGAGATACCTACTTACCGAAGCGAAGGGAAAAAATATCGCCGACCAGACTGTTTTACTTTTCCAAGCAGCGTCTCTGGCGCTGGGTGTGAAGTGTTTTGCCAAATTGGTGTGCAACCCATACCGAGTGGGACGAGCTCAGGTTGGATAACAGTGCGGCAGTTTCAACATCCGCCGAAGGAGCCATCCGGAGGATTCGGAGAAAAAATAGCGCAATCGTTGATATTTTGTTGATTTTTTTTGCTTTGATCTTCAGAGCTAGGTCGCGGTTCTGATATCGTGTTTATGTTTGTTCGTCCTCATGTTGGATGTCCTCGACAATGTGGTTTCCCGCGTATCGATGTGATCGATACGTTTATGATTGGAAAGAAATGGAGCGAGCTTTTGTTTGCTCTGCGGTTTGGAAATATGGTTCAATAATGCTCTATTTGATGTTATTATTGACAAATTGCGTCTTCCATCTGAGCCAGGTACATATATCAGATGTGAAAACAGACTTTTTTTTGTTATACATAATTTTGGACTTGTTTAACGGTTTTTTTCGCACACATTTTTAAATCGATACGAATTCACATTTTTCATTCTATTAATGAGAGATTCATAAGTTCTCAGTATCTTGTTTGCGTAGGTGTCCAATAATTATTTGTATATTTACACTTTAATAATATAAATAATATCAAAGTAGTTGGCAAAACCCAATAGCTACTGACTTTGTGAAAGTCGTATAACTCGGGGATATCAATGCCCTTCGTATTATCCCCTACAAAGCGATGTTGAATAGCTGGTGCGAAAGATCATCACCTTGCCGTAACCCTCTGCGCGATTCGAAAGGACTCAAGGATGCCTTTTAAACTCGAACTACGCACATTACCCGATCCATCGTCACCGTATTAGTTTATCCGGAAATCCATGTCGGTGCATTAGCTGCCATATCTGATCTCGATAGATTGTATCTTATGCGGTTTTGGGGTCGATGAATAGATGATGTGTGGGCACGTTGTATTCGCGGCATTTCTGCAATATTTGGCAGTAGAGCGTTCGCCAATAATTCCCGTCTGATAATGCCCCACGAACTCTCTTGTAATTGTTGTTACTCAGCGGCATAATATTAAGTAGATAATACAATCCAGCATTTCGCCCTTTTTGTAGATGGGAAACATGACACCTTCCATCCACTCCTGTAGCAGAACCTCCTCTTCCCACATCTTGGTAATAACCTTGTGTAACACTCTAGCCACTGCCTTAAGCTCAAATGGATTCGTTGTTTTTAAGCTGGCCAATCTCATGCTGGACGTCCTGGAGATCCGGGGCCAGAGAATTTATGTCATGCGCGCTTGCTTCCAGGTTCGACACCATGCCGCCATTGTTGTCTAACACATTGCCATTCAGGTGATCATCATAGTGCTGGCGCGATCTCTGAACTTTCGTTGCGAATTCGAATGCAATTACGATGAAAATTCAAATGAGTGTTAGGTAAAAATTTGAATGGAAATTCAGAAGAATTTCTGATGGAGATTTGAATGAATTTCCAACTGGAATTCAAATGGATTTTCGATGGAAACTCGAATGAAATTCCGATGTAAATTCGAATGAATTTCCGATAGAAGTTGGAATGACGGAAATTCGAATGAATTTCCTATGGAAATTCCAATGACTTACCGATGGAAGTTCAAATGAATTTCCGATAAAAATTCGAATGAATTTCCGAAGGAAGTTCGAATGAATTTTCGAAGGAAATTCGAATGAATTTCCGTTGGAAATTCGAATGAATTGTCGACGGAAACTTGAATGAGTTTCCGATGTAAATTCGAATGAGTTTACGACGGAAATTCGAATGAATTTCCGATGGAAATTCGAATGAACTTCCGGTGCAAACTCGAATGAGTTTTTGATGGAAATTCAAATGAATTTCCGATGAAATTTCAAATGAATTTCCGATCGAAATTCGAATGAATTTCCGATCAAAATTCGAATGAATTTCCGATCGAAATTCGAATGAATTTCCGATCGAAATTCGAATGAATTTCCGATCGAAATTCGAATGAATTTCCTATCGAAATTCGAATGAATTTCCGATCGAAATTCGAATGAATTTCCAATGGAAATTCGAATGAATTTCCGATGGCAATTAGAATGAATTTGCGATGGAAATTCGAATGAATTTCCGATAGAAATTTGAATGAATTTCCGATGGAAATTCGAATGAATTTCCGATGGAAATTCGAATGAATTTCCGATGGAAATTCGAATGAATTTCCGATGGAAATTCGAATGAATTTCCGATGGAAATTCGAATGAATTTCCGATGGAACTTCGAATGAATTTCCGATGGAAATTCGAATGCATATCCGATGGAAATTTGAATGAATTTCCGATGGCAATTCGAATGAATTTCCGATGGAAATTTGAATGAGTTTCCGATGGAAAGTCGAATGAATTTCCGACGGAAATTCGAATGAATTTCTGATTTAAATTCGAATGAAATTTCGATGGAAGTTAGAATGAATTTCCAATGGATATTCGAATAAATTTCTGTAGAAAACATAAATAATTGTCTGGTGAAAATTGTAATGATTTTTTTTAGAAAACTCGAATAAATATTCAATGGAAATTCGAATGAATTTCCTATAGAAGTTTGAAGGAATTTCCGATGGATTATCAAATGAATTTCCGATGGAAATGTAAATGATTTTCTAATGAATGGAAATTCGAATGAATTTCCGGTGGAAAACCAAATTAACTTCCGATGGAAATTCGAATGAATTTCCGATGGAAATTTGAATGTATTTCCGATGGAAATTCGAATGAATTTCTGATGAAAATTCGAATGAATTTCCGATGGAATTTCGATTGAATTTCCGATGGAAATTCGAATGAATTTCCGATGGCAATTCGAATGAATTTGCGATGGCAATTCGAATTAATTTCCGATGGAAATTTGAATGAATTTCCGATGGAAATTCGAATGAATTTCCGATGTATATTCGAATGAATTTCCGATGGCAATTCGAATGAATTTGCGATGGCAATTCGAATTAATTTCCGATAAAAACTTGAATGAATTTCCGATGGAAATTCGAATGAATTTCCGATGGATATTCGAATGAATTTCCGATGGAATTTCGAATGAATTTCCGATGGATATTCGAATGGATATCCGATGGAAATTTGAATGAATTTCCGATGGAAATTCGAATAAATTTCCGATGGAAAATTGAATAAGTTTCCGGAGGAAATTTGAATCAGTTTCCTATGGAAATACGAATGAGTTTTTGATGAAAATTCGAATGAAATTTCGATGGAAGTTCGAATGAATTTCCGATGGAAATTCGAATGGATATCCGATGGAAATTTGAATGAATTTCCGATGGGAATTCGAATAAATTTCCGATGGAAATTTGAATGAGTTTCCGATGGAGATTTGAATGTAATTCCGATGGAAATTCGAATGAACTTCTGATTTAAATTCGAATGAATTTCCAATGGATATTCGAATAAATTTCTGTAGAAAACATAAATGATTGTCTGGTGAAAATTGTAATGATTTTTTTAGAAAACTCGAATAAATATTCCATGGAAATTCGAATGAATTTCCGATGGATTATCAAATGAATTTCCGATGGAAATGTGAATGATTTTCTAATGGATGGAAATTCGAATGAATTTCCGGTGGAAAACCAAATTAACTTCCGATGGAAATTGGATTGAATTTCCGATGGAAATTTGAATTTTTTCCGATGGAAATTTGAATGAATTTCTGATGAAAATTCGAATGAATTTCCGATGGAAATTCGATTGAATATCAGATGGAAATTCGAATGAATTTCCGATGGCAATTCGAATGAATTTGCGATGGCAATTCGAATTAATTTCCGATGGAAATTTTAATGAATTTCCGATGGAAATTCGAATGAATTCCCGATGGATATTCGAATGAATTTCCGATGGCAATTCGAATGAATTTGCGATGGCAATTCGAATGAATTTGCGATGGCAATTCGAATTAATTTCCGATGGAAATTTGAATGAATTTCCGATGGAAATTCGAATGAATTTCCGATGGAAATTCGAATGAATTTCCGATGGAAATTCGAATGGATATGCGATGGGAATTTGAATGAATTTCCAATGGAAATTTGAATAAATTTCCGATGGAAATTCTGATGAATTTCCGAAGGGAATTCTAATGAATTTCCGATGGAAATTCGAATGAATTTCCGATAGAAATTAGAATGCCTTTCCGATCGAAATTCGAATGAATTTCCGAGAGAAATTCGAATGAATTTTTGATAGAAATTCGAATAAATTTCCGATGTAAATTCCGAAGGAAATTCGTATGAATTTCCAATGAAAATTCGAATGAATTTTCAATGGAAATTCCAATGAATCTCTGATTGAAATTCGGATGAATTTCCGATTGAAATTCGAATGAGTTTCCGATGGAAATTTGAATGAATTTCCGATGAAAATTCGAATTAATTACCGATGGAAATTAGAATGAATTTCTTATTAAAATTCGAATGAAATTTCGATGGTAATTTGAAAAATTTTCCAATGGATATTCGAATGAATTTCTGAAGAAAACATAAATAATTGTGTGGTGAAAATTGTAATGATTGTTTTTAGAAAAATCGAATAAATATTCAATGGAAATTCGAATGAATTTCCGATGGAAATTCGAATGATATTCCGATGGAAATTCGAACGAATTTCCGATTGAAATTCGCATAAATTTCCGATGGAAATTCGAATGAATTTCCGATGGATTATCAAATGAATTTCCGATGGAAATGTGAATGATTTTCTAATGGATGGAACTTCGAATGAATTTCCGATAGAAATCTAAATGAAGTTCTGATGAAAATTCGAATGAATTTCTGATAGAAAACCGAATCAACTTCCGATGGAAATTCGAATGAAATTTCGATGGAAATTCGAATGAATATCCGATTGAAATTCGAATGAATTTTTGATAGAAATTAGAATGATATTCCGATGAAAATTCGAATGAATTTCCGATGGAAATTAGAATGAATTTCCGATGGAAATGCGAATGATTTTCTAATGGATGGAAATTCGAATGAATTTCCGATGGAAATTCGAATGAATTTCCGATAGAAAACCGAATCATCTTACGATGGAAATTCGAATGAAATTTCGATGGAAATTCGAATGAATATCCGATGGAAATTCGAATGAATTTTCGATGGAAATTCGAATGAATATCCGATTGAAATTCGAATGAATTTTCGATGGAAATTCGAATGAATTTCCGATGGACATTTGAATGAATTTCCGATGGAAGTTTGAATTAATTTCCGATGGATTATCAAATGAATTTCCGATGGAAATGTGAATGAATTTCCAATGGAAATTCGAATAAATTTCCGATGGAAATTCGAATGAATTCACGATGCAAATTCGAATGAATTTCCGATGGAAATTCGAATGAATTTCCGATGGAAATTCGAATGAATTTCCGATGGAAATTCGTCTTGCGGAGTCGAAAGTATGTACGATTTCCAGCCACTATGCGTCTCCGAATTTCTCTGCTGGTATCATGTTCGGCAGTCACAAGTGAGCCCAAGTACACAAATTCTTCTACCACCTCGATTTCGTCACCACCGATGCCAACTCGCGGTGGGTGGCTCACATTGTCTTCTCTTGAACCTCTTCCTATCATGTACTTCGTCTTCGACGTGTTGATGACTAGTCCGATCCGCTTGGCTTCCCTCTTCAGTCTGATGTAGGCTTCCTCCATCTTCTCAAAGTTACGTGCCATAATATCAATGTCGTCGGCGAAGCCAAATAGCTGGACGGACTTATTGAAAATTGTACCACTCGTGTTAATCCCTGCTCTTCGTATTACCCCTTCCAAAGCGATGTTGAATAGCAGACACGAAAGACCATCACCTTGCCGTAACCCTCTGCGGGTTTCGAAGGGACTCGAGAATGCCCCTGAAACTCGAACTACGCACATCACCCGATCCATCGTCGCTTTGATCAACCGTGTCAGTTTATCCGGAAAACCGTGTTCGTGCATTAGCTGCCATAGCTGGTCCCGATCGATTGTATCATATTCGGCTTTGAAGTCGATGAATAGATGATGTGTGGGCACGTTGTATTCGCGGCATTTCTGCAGTACTTGGCGAACGGCGAACACCTGGTCCGTGGTGGAGCGTTCGCCCATAAAACCCGCCTGATACTGCCCCACTGACTCCCTTGCAATTGGTGCTAGTCGACGGCATAAAATTTGGGAGAGTACTTTGTAGGCGGCGTTCAGCAATGTGATTGCGCGGTAGTTGCTACAATCAAGTTTATCGCCCTTTTTGTAGATGGGACACACAACACCTTCCATCCAGTCCTGCGGCAAAACTTCCTCCTCCCAAACCTTGGTAATGACCCAGTGCAGCGCTCTAGCCAGTGCCTCACCACCGTGTTTAAATAGCTCTCCTGGTAGTTGGTCAACCCCAGGGGCTTTGTTGTTCTTCAGCCGGCCAATCTCCTCCTGGATTTCCTGGAGATCCGGAGCCGGTAGAATCATGTCCTGCGCTCGTTCCCCCAGGTCCATCACCATACTGCCATCTTCGTCTGCCACATCGCCATTCAGGTGCTCTTCGTAGTGCTGCCGCCACCTTTGGATCACCTCACGCTCGTTCGTAAGGAGGTTCCCGTTTATGTCCTTACACATATCAGGCTGTGGCACGTGGCCCTTACGTGAACGGTTTATCTTCTCATAGAACTTTCGTGTGTTATTAGCGCGGTACAGTTGTTCCGTCTCTTCACGGTTTCGATCTTCCTGCTGACGCTTTTTCCTCCGGAAAATCGAGTTTTGTCTGTTCCGCGCCTGTTTATATCGTGCCTCGTTCGCCCTCGTGCGGTGTTGCAGCAATCTCGCCCATGCTGCATTCTTCTCTTCTACTTACTGCTCACATTCGCCGTCATACCAGTCGTTTCTCCGATCCGGGGGCACCGTGCCAAGTGCAGCGGTTGCGGTGCTACCAATGGCGGATCGAATATCTCTCCAGCCACCTTCAAGAGACGCTGCGCCTAGCTGCTCTTCCGTTGGGAGTGCCACTTCCAGCTGCTGCGCGTATTCTTGGGCTGGTCTACCGTCTTGTAGCTGCCCAATGTTAAGCCGCGGCGTCCGACTTCGACGAGTGTTGTACACCGTCGAGAGTTTTGAGCGCAGGCATACTGCAACGAGGTAGTGGTCGGATTCAATATTCGCACTGCGGTAAGTGCGGACGTTCGTGATGTCGGAGAAGAATTTACCGTCGATTAGAACGTGGTCGATTTGGTTTTCCATTTCTTGGTTAGGTGATCTCCATGTGGCCTTGTGGATATTTTTGCGGGGAAAGAAGGTGCTTCGGACTACCATTCCGCGGGAGGCTGCGAAGTTTATGCATCGTTGGCCGTTGTCATTCGATACGGTGTGCAGACTATCCGGTCCGATGACCGGTCTATACATTTCTTTCCCTTCCTGCGCGTTCATGTCACCGATGACGATTTTGACGTCCCGCAGTGGGCATCCATCGTATGTCTGCTCCAGCTGTGCGTAGAACGCTTCTTTCTCGTCGTCGGGTCTCCCTTCGTGTGGGCAGTGCACGTTGATGATGCTATAGTTGAAGAAACGACCTTTTATCCTCAGCTTGCACATCCTTGCGTTGATTGGCTGCCACCCAATCACGCGTTGGCGCATCTTACTCAGCACTATGAAGCCGGTTCCCAGCTCGTTGGTGGTGCCACAGCTTTGGTAAAAGGTAGCCGCCCGATGCCCGCTTTTCCACACTTTCTGTCCTGTCCAGCAAATCTCCTGCAGCGCCACGACGTCGAAGTTGCGGGGATGTAATTCATCGTAGATCATCCTGTCGCAACCTGCAAAACCTAGCGACTTGCAGTTCCATGTTCCAAGCTTCCAATCGTGATCCTTTATTCGTCGCCTAGGTCTTTGCCGATTATATCGAGTCGCATTATCTCTTATATTGTTCGTAATGATAGGTTTTCCAGGCGGCTTATTGGGCCTGCGCAAACCTCCTGTCTCGCCGGAGGGCCGTCGTGTCAGGGCTGTTTAGCGTCCCACCTAACACCAGGACTTGGGCTTGTGCGCTTTGAGCGGCACACGGTCGCTTTGGCGGAGCCTACTTGCGGATACATGCAGCTTTTTATAGAAATTTAACAGGGCCCACTGTCAAACCCCACCACATCCTAGGCAGGCGCCACAACTCGCAGATGGCCTGGGGAGGGATCGTCAAGCCCTTGGACATAATCCCTGCTGCCCCCGATTTCCGTTGGAGATTCGTATGAATTTCCGTTGGTAACTCAAATGAATTTCCGATGGTAATGAATTTCTGATGCAAATTTGAATGAATTTCCGATGGAAATTCGAATGAATTTCCGATGGAAATTCGAATGAATTTCCTATGGAAATTCGAATGAATTTTCGATGGAATTTCGAATGAATTTCTGATGGAATTTTGAATGAATTTCCGATGGATTATCAAATTAATTTTCGGAATTTTCGATGGAAATACGAATGAATTTTAGCTGAAGCTTGAATGAATTGCTGTGAAAATTTAATTTATTTTTTGATCACATGCCTTGAAATGTAATTTTGTTCGATGACCTGTATAACAAATTCTTGGGTAGACAATTTCATCGACTTTCCTGGACATAGAGTATAATCGTGTTAGTCACATGATATGAATACAAACATTAAATTTGGCATGAACACTTCACCGTTTACAACTGTGAAAGCGCTCAGTGAACACTAAGAAGTTGGCAATGTCCAGTGGGGAGTGTATACTCAACAAAGAAGAGGAAAAGATTTACAATCGCACCTGCTCGGCCGTAGCCGTAGTACTACGAGGAACGTTCTGCTCAAATTAGTGTTTTCAATCATGCCACTTCGTTTTTATCACCAATACTAATTTACTACGTTGCGAAGAATTTTGCACCATCAGGAAACAGAAGCGAACATTTCTGGACAATCTTACGTAAGCCCGTTTCTAATTCAAGGCACTAAATGACAGATTTGATGTTCCTTTTTCTTACATCTGCAAAATATACATTTTATGCTGTACTTTATTGGAGCTCATGATGAGTCCCTGCATTTTATTTTCGAAATTAGGGGAGAAACATCGTCAGAAAGAGAAAAAAGAACCTTCCAAATTAAGGTGCCAACGATTGGCTGGGGACCTACCGATAAAAGTAATGCCCAATAAGAAAAAAAAAATCGTTTCAGGAAGTATTTTATATTCTTTTTCTTGGGGGGAAATTGAAACGAGGGTCAAAATAAGACAGAAAGTGAGCATTCTTATCACGCTTCATTTCGGTATCTAATAGATTCCGAACCCAACTTGGCGCTTTTGCAACTTAAGGAGACGCATCATACTTTTCGGATAAAAAAGCCAAACCATTCCAGTTGGATCTCGGTCTCGGACATTATGACCTCACTCAAATGCAGTTATTACAGTTCGTTAACCCAACTGCATCGCCAGTTCGGCCAGACACTCTGGGGGGTAGCCAGTCGTTGTGGGATGGTGAAAAAAGGCTTGCCATCGTGCATTCTGCTTTGGCGCTGAACTACATAGCAGAAAGCTACAACTGTCGTATTTCAAATTCACTTGCCATCAACTGGACCAATGGCTCCCGGCCGGGTGGTCCGATGACGGGCTTCGTCCAAGAATTGCAATCCGAAAGATAAAAGCTCTCTGGGACAGTGGGGAGACTGCTGGAGGGTGTGGGAAGGGGTGAAAGTGCGATAATGTGAAAAATTCAGAGGATGGAACCCGCGTGCCCTGCGGGGATGACCTCACTTTTAGATTGTACCATCGTTACTGTCTCTATCTCTCCGGCAAGGAGAGACTTCACTGTGACTGGTGCGTGAGCAGCAGTTGAAAGGAAAAAAATTGAGTGTGTCTAGTCGAGTGAAGCTGGATTCACTGCTCGACGATTTTTTTTTGTTCGTACGCCTTTCGACTCGGAGAAGTGGAAACAGAAACGTCCACTTAAATTCTGTGCCAGCAGCGAAATATAAAAGTTCTATCCATTGCATCGAGTTGAAAGTTGGAAAGCTACTGCCCGGCGGGTTCGTCCAATGGAAATGCAGTTCGTGTTCTCTGGTGAGTTGGGCTGCAAATAGTGTGCCACGGGTCCTAGAGCTCGGGAACGGAAGGCTCCAGGAAGCGGAATATTTTCACATTTTAGCATAAGTTTTTGTGCGACTGAGGACGAGGAGGAAAATATATTAAAAAGTTTGGTTGACTTGTTTTCGGGATGTTTTATACGCAAACTTTGATGACATAGAGTCGTTTTTTTGCCTCGGTTTTAAATAGGTTTGTGGAGTGGATGGAAATGACCTTATTTTCTGATATTACATGACGTTTATTGATTTGAATTGAACTTAGGAATCAGTGCAGCAATATTAATTTGTACACAAATGATTTCATTGAGAGTTTCATTGCTCAAAGTACCTATAATATGCTTGAGCAGGGTGCCTACTTTCCATTTCAATGTTATGAAACAAGCCTATTTTACTGTCAAGGGGATATCTTTTTTGTTTGTTTTTCGTGAGTAACATTATTGTCTCAATACTCTGTTCTCTATTTAGACCGAGCCTGGAAGATAAACAAAAATCGTTCCTACCAAATGCATTTTTTTTTCGCTTCGCCGTTTTCACGACTCACTTTTCATAATTTTTTATCGCGAAAATTTCCGGTTAGTAATTACAAAAATATTATGTCTGTAATGGGATATCAACATTAAATATGAAGGTACCTTAGTTGATAATTTTCCATCTTAGATTTAAAACGAATTCCATCTTCATTCTTACTCACTCGAACCAACTAATAACTGATAATGAGCGCAATGCAATTTCAGGATTAAGGGAAAACAAACCACCTCGCCCTAGCTTACAATCCAGATTGACAGACAAATAAGTTAATTTATTGCCACATGAAAGTGAGCGCCCCACAAGAGTGTTGAATGCCATCATTTTCAAGAAAACATGATTTGTTGCGAGTGAAAGCGATATCTATCTCGTTGCTGGTGAGTTCAGTTCTATTGCTTATTCAATTTGCATCTGTCTGTTCGAGAGAAAACGGTAGAAAGAGGCAGTTGGGAAAATAAGAATATCAACAAACACCACTCTGCTACATCCGTGGAAAATTAGCGGTTAAGGTGGGTACCACATTATTTCATTTTAATTCGTTGCCTTTGGTAACGGCATGAGAAGACGAAGAGATGAACAAGAACGAAAAATCAATATTTCGCAAAGCCAAAAGTGAGTAAAAACCTCCAAGGTGCAGCCCATCAGGTTGTACGCAAATGCGACGTAGGACTACGTAACTGTGTCAAGTGGGCGGTAAAGACCACTGATTCCATATAATTTCATTAGTCACAACGTGGCTGTGTTTCATTATCTTGAGAATTTCACATCGGTTCATCCTTTTCTTCTCTTCAATGGAGATTCTAGGAAGAACCAATTTACCTTTGACAAAGCGCCCCTCCAATCACTATCAGCAACCAAGCGATAGTCCGAATGCTGCGCGTTCTGCTGGCCACGATTATTTTTCGCTAAGGCGCCACCATCTCGACGACTACCATCGATGAGATAGTTTTTTGTTGAAACTGCTATCAGCGCCTTCGTGCTGCTGCCTTTGCTCTGCTGCGTCCGCTCTGCGTGAAATCTTGTACGAACTGAGGATTAGATCCAGACCCGCAAGTTGCTTGATTTTGATGTCAGTGCTTGCGATGCATGTACGGGATTGGTTGTTTTACTATTTCTAAACTGTTTGCCAATTTTTGATAATGACCAGTTCAAAATCTATATTTTTAGAACAATACAATGAAGCGTTGACTCTTGCTTGAGAAAATGCTGATCTGTTAACCCTTCATTTCATTCATTTATTTAGTTAACATCTAAACAGATAACTGCTGTAAGACCGTCGGGACTGTTATAGGCGAATGAAAAAACCAAAAGTAAATGAACCAGCAGTCGTTTTAACTGAAAGACGGCAACGGTGCATGTCGTGTGATACCTCGAATGTGAGCTGTAGTGGGTTCGTCAGTCAGGCGGCTGTCACGGGACGAGAGAAGCGACATTCGCCGAAAACCTGTCGCGATGCGGTACATTTGGAATGCCTGATTCCATCTCCTCGCACTCCGCTTCTTCCAGGCGGCGTTTCTTCTCCTGAAAAAGGCGGGTCTGCTGTCTCCGCTTCCGTCTATAATGTTCCACGTTCTGCCGGGTACCTTGCTGCAGCGCGACCGCCCGCGCTGCGTCCTTCTCCTCCAGAATCTGTCTGCACTCTTCGTCGAACCAATCGTTCCGTCGACTTCGACCCATATACCCGACGTTGTTCTCCGCTGCGTCGTTAATGGCTGCTTTAACTGTATTCCAGCAGTCCTCAAGAGGGGCCCCATCGAGCTCACCCTCTTCCGGCAACGCTGCCTCGAGATGCTGCGCGTATGCAGTGGCGACATCAGGTTGCTTCAGTCGCTCTAGGTCGTACCGCGGCGGTCGTCGGTACCGAACATTGTTGATGACGGATAGTTTTGGGCGCAGTTTAACCATCACCAGATAGTGGTCAGAGTCGATGTTAGCGCCACGATATGTCCTGACGTCGATAATGTCGGAGAAGTGCCGTCCATCAATCAGAACGTGGTCGATTTGTGATTCTGTCTGCAGTGGTGATCTCCAGGTGTACCGATACGGGAGGCTGTGTTGGAAGTAGGTGCTGCGAATGGCCATATTCTTGGAGGCGGCGAAATCAATTAGTCGTAGGCCGTTTTCGTTCGTCAGCCGGTGAGCGCTGAACTTCCTAATAGTCGTTCCAAACTCCTCCTCTTGGCCAACCTGAGCGTTCAAATCTCCTATGATGATTTTGACGTCGTGGCTTGGGCAGCTATCGTACTCACGTTCCAGCTGCGCGTAGAATGCGTCCTTATCATCATCAGTGCTTCCGGAGTGTGGGCTGTGGACGTTGATTATGCTGAAGTTGAAGAACCGGCCTTTGATCCCCAACCTGCACATTCTTTCATTGATCGGCCACCACCCGATCACGCGCCTTTGCATATCGCCCATCACTATGAAAGCTGTTCCCAGCTCGTGTGTGTTGCCGCAGCTCTGGTAGATGGTATGATTACCTCTAAACGTTCGCACCATTGATCCCTACCAACAAACTTCCTGCAGCACTACGATGTAGATTCCACGGTCCTTGAGTACATCGGCGAGTATGCGTGTGCTCCCAATGAAGTTGAGAGATTTGCAGTTCCACGTACCGAGTTTCCAATCGCTTGTCCCTTTTCGTCGCAGTGGTCTTCGCCGATGGTTCCGGTCCGTACTCTCTTGTTGATTGTTCGTTGCTTATGATTTTTTAAAGTCTGGCTTGCAGGGCCTGACACCAAACCCCCTAAATTTCCGGAGAACCCTTTATAAGGCAGAGTTAACCCTTCATAAGGCAGACGAATCTAAACAATAAATTAACAAAAACAACAATAGGACACAATGAGGGGCAGCAGGGACTATGTCCAAGGGCTTGACGACCCCTCCCCATGGCCACTGCGAGTTAGGGGGCCTGCCTAGGATGTGGTGGGGTTTGACAGTGGGCTCTGTTAAACCTCTACAAAAAGCTGCATGTGTCCATAAGCAGGCCCTATCAAACCCAGTCAACACATGAACGTATATGGTGTCGTGTAGGATGCTGGAGTGCAGGCGATAGATGTACTTTTCCACACAACATGTACGTATATCGTCTCCAATTTAGCATCTTGTATTGCACCATGTGCGATTTTATGTAGACTGGGAAGCGAACGTGTGCCGCTCAAAGCGCACAAGCCCAACACGAGTGCCAACCGGCACATCAGGATTAATACCAGTGAGATCCTGATTACGGTATACTGGTCAATGCAAGTGACACACACGCGCGCGAAAGTAATGCAAAATAAACGACATGTAAAATGAACGTAAATTTACATTCTTACTTAACGTCAAATAGAGATAAAATAAGGGTTGCTGAATAACATTAGCTTTCCGATTACTATCAATTATTTTCAATTTAAATCCCGTTTCTTTTTCACTTTTCTCACGTTAATGAAATGATAACGCGGGCGCCTAATCCGAAATTCAAATGAACAATCGCTCACTTTGAGCGATTGATTGTTTATTCTCGCGAAGAATGAACAATTGAACAAATTAAGAAAATGCTAATACTGCTGTGTAGAAGTTTCATAGGTCACATCACTTTCCATGGTGAATCCCGATCTATGTTACTTATTACCCCACCCAACTAACACTACTTCCTTCCCGTGGTATATGTGGAGATGCAGAGGTATTCTCGGTCTCTAGTAGCAACAATTACCACACACTCACATTCCCTCCCTTTCCCAACTGACTGTAAGGACTTGGCCGGCGCCGTTATTGATCAACATTTGCGAGCTGCTGAAACGTGCACTTCGAGAATAGTTGGTAAATCCCAACCACTATTCACTTGGATCGTAGTGCAATTTGCACCAGTTCTGATCAATCACGGAGTAGCAACCATTGATATGTACAGTCAGTCTAAGCTAAGCTAAGCTAAAAACAACAATAGGACACAATGTTGACATGGTATTAAACTCAAATGTGCTCAAATGTATGTTTGTTATACATTAAACCCTGACAGTGTCTGACAAAAAGCGGGAAAAAGAACATTCGTAAACGTCATTTGAAATTCTGAGATTCAAAGCAATACTTATACCGCAGCAATTGGCAACTATCTCAATAATTGTATACAATCCCCGAAATTAAATGACATAGCGTTGAAAAGTGTTCCGATTGGCTATTTGACTATGAACACGAATATTCCATTAATTAAAAATAAACTGAACCAACCAAGACTGACATGGTGTTTAACTCCTTCACAATAGGTCGTTACACCCAGTTGATGCAAAAATATAGGATTGCTAATGTTCATTCTAACTATTAATCATAGTTTCAATATAAACTTCCATGGTATTCCTTTAAACAATGATGTTTCTACGAAAATTCAGAGGAGTTTCTAACTAACGTTAAAAGGAAATATTCGATGGCATTTCATAGGAATTTTTGATGAAAATTCAGAAAAATCACCGATGGAAATTCAAATAAATTTACAATACAATTTCGAAGGAATTTCCAACAGTAGATTGATAGAAATTCAGAAGAATTTGTTATGAAAACTCGGGGGAATTTCAGGTAGGTAGACATTCAGATTAATTTTGATAGAAGTTCTCAAGAATTTGTAACGGTGCTTTGCAGCGTACGGTTGATTGTTTGTTTTTGTTCGGATTTTTTTCCGGTAAGCCGTACCTAGTCAACAATAAGCGAACAAGCAAGTGTATCGTCCAAAGCATTGTGATGAGTTTGTTTGATTCGTTGAGGCTGCTGACAATGTTCATAATCCTTTGAAAGATGTTGATCCGAGACCTGTGTGTATGAGCACAGTCAGACAGATGTAACATTGCGCATTTCAGCAACGTTTACGTGTTCAACGGTAGATTTGAAATAAATCTGTGCTATACGCGAATGCACTAAAAGAGGTGCTAGGGTTCAATCGCTTTGACATTTGAAAAGTGTACATGCTGATTGTTGCCGAATGTTTTCTGCTTTGAAGACGGTGATACTGATGATGATTCATTTAGAAGAATGCGTTAGGAGCAAACCATCAAACTGCGTTTCTTGCGATTCTGTCAATAGATGGCAGTAGTATTTTCCACAAATAGAATGGCGAAATCTTTTCGAATAGTTTATATGAAGAGTTACGTCTGGTAGTCTATGGTATGAGTGTTAACAAATTAGTTTAGTGTGTCTTTAATTTGATCGTTATGTCGTCTAACTTGTTTTTTTTGGCAAATTTTGCGTCCATGACTTTCGCTTTAGCGAACAAGCACCTGCTTTCATTTTCGCAGACCTAAGCGATTTATTCGCCACGCCAACTAGCCGCAGCGATCCTATCATTTGATCGCTGCAGACAATGTTCCATTTACGCATCTATACCACTGGCAACAGAATCGCAATCGTCAAGCTAAATAATCGCGTCGCGTGTGTTTGGGGAAACCTTAACTATTTATTTGCTACATTTTATATGCCACCAAAAGATTCAAAGGGCCCTCCTTAGCCGTGCGGTAAGACGCGCAGCTACAAAGCAAGACCATGCTGATTGCTGAGGGTGGCTGGGTTCGATTCCCGGTGCCGGTCTAGACAATTTTCGAATTGTAAATTGTCTCGACTTCCCTGTATCATCGTGTTAGCCTCATGATATACAAATGCAAAAATGGTAACTTGGCTTAGAAACCTCGCAGTTAACAACCGTGGAAGTGCTTAATGAACACCAAGCTGCGAGGCGGCTCTGTCCCAGTGTGAGGATGTAATGCCAATAAGAAGAAGAAGAAGTAGATTCAAGTATTTTATGCTTTTTGAGCCATCCCAATTAGGTTTTTTAATTTGGAAAAATATGTTGATTTTTTTATTCTTTCGAAAGAAAACCTTTTCATAGCTACAACATATTTTTTTCACGCTCGTAGACCCTCAATTTGATGTTTAAAACCCGTTTTAAAGGTTTTTTTTTTAATTTGACTGTTTGTCAGTTGGCTCACAGGCTGACAGCTCGACCCATATAGTAAAATCAAGCTATGGGGTGTTCAGGTGATTATAGAATGAAGCCAGAAATCGGCCATTTTGTAAACCACGTGCTCTTCCAATATTTTTTTCAAGAGCACGAGATGAGAGAACCATAACGTGTATGGGACTGAAATAATGGTAGATCGTTTGCTTAGTTATGCTGAACAATCATAATTTGAATTTCGGCACTGTACGAAAATTATTACGCCAGATTTGGGTTTTTGGAAATGTATGTAGATAAACGTGTGGTGAATTTTAAATTCACCACGGGCTTCATTCTATAATCACCTTCAATACGTGAAATTATTCAATTTTTCGAAATTGATTTGAAATAATTCCCATGCTTCAAAATTCATGATATTATGGAATTATAAGCAGTTTTTATAATATGTAGATTCAAAATATGTAATAATCTCAATACCCCTAAAAAAACAATTCCCAAAGCATCCCACAGTGCACAATAGGACAGCCCCATATAAAGGAGTGGCCAAAACTACCAAAAGGCCAATTTTCGATTTGAGCAAGTAAAATGTGATGAATACACATTTATATATCGGTACAAAACTCTTAAACAGATCTATGCAATAGGCTTGATAATGTAATAATAGCTCCGTCCACAATTTAGTTTTTAGTAGTTTTGTAAAAGCATATTTTACGCAGTATTTAACGAACAAAACAGTTTGGTACCCCGCAATACCCCGCAGTAAAACATCATGCACTACACTATTGCACTCTTTAGCTTTAAGGACCATGAATAAAATTCTGCCCAAATTCACCATTTCGTAAGATACATGATTTTAAAAAAATGCCTATTTTTGCCTTTTTCGTGTACTAAGTATACGTAGAAGCTATATGATCGCTTCAAACGCATTTGAAATGAAAGCCCAAACACTCATAGTGTTGTATACTGATCAACTCAGTTCGACGAATTGAGGTGATGTCTGTGTGTACGTATGTGTGAATGTCTGTATGTGTGTGAGCAAAAATTTTCTTAACTATTTTTTAGGCACTTACTCTTCAGCGATTAACTCGCAACGAGTTTCATTCGTCAGAGAACATTGTTCCATTGCTCCCTAAGAAAAATAGGCTGGATCGAATTATGGGCTCAAACGTTATGGCCAAAATACATTTTCTTATAATGTACGAGAAATATAACATTACCGCTAGGGGGATTAATCAGGTGTTTTCGTAAACTTCTTATTTTACAATTTTCATCTGAGTTACTCAATAATGCCACTTTAATTGAAATTGGCGACGAAAACAATTTACATAACATTTTAGGCACGGCAAATGCTGGGTAAAGCGTACCATTGGTATTTCGCGTACCTGTAGGAATAAAATAGACCCCATCTCGCGGTCCTTAGCCTCTTACCCAGCAACTCCTATCCCTACCTCCCCGTGGTGCTGGCCGGGATACGAGCAACCTTAGGGAAGATCGGGTAACCAACCCCGGTGGGAACTATGGTCGTATGCTGACAGGGAAGGGGGGGTTTGCTCCTCTCCGAAGGTGCAAATCTTATTGAGCGTCTGTTCTCCATGTCAGGATCGGCTCACAACAGCGTCTGTTCCCCATGTTAGGGGCGGCTGATCATCGTCCGAGTGCCAGCGAGGGACTCTAAGTGAAACTGTGCACCATGGTCCACCGGAAATAAGGAGGAATGGTCCTTCGGAAATTTAGGGGTTTGGTGTCAGGCCCTGCAAGCCAGCCTTTAAAAATCATAAGCAACGAACAATCAACAAGAGAGTACGGACCGGAACCATCGGCGAAGACCACTGCGACGAAAAGGACTAGCGATTGGAAACTCGGTTCGTGGAACTGCAAATCTCTCAACTTCATCAGGAGCACGCATACTCGCCGATGTGCTCAAGGACCGTGGATTCGGCATCGTAGCGCTGCAGGAGGTTTGTTGGAAGGGATCAATGGTGCGAACGTTTAGAGGTAATCATACCATCTACCAGAGCTGCGGCAACACACACGAGCTGGGAACAGCTTTCATAGTGATGGGCGACATGCAAAGGCGCGTGATCGGGTGGTGGCCGATCAACGAGAGAATGTGCAGGTTGAGGATCAAAGGCCGGTTCTTCAACTTCAGCATAATCAACGTCCATAGCCCACACTCCGGAAGCACTGATGATGATAAGGACGCATTCTACGCGCAGCTGGAACGTGAGTACGACAGCTGCCCAAGCCACGACGTCAAAATCATCATAGGTGATTTGAACGCTCAGGTTGGCCAAGAGGAGGAGTTTAGACCGACTATTGGAAAGTTCAGCGCTCACCGGCTGACGAACGAAAACGGCCTACGACTAATTGATTTCGCCGCCTCCAAGAATATGGCCATTCGCAGCACCTACTTCCAACACAGCCTCCCGTATCGGTACACCTGGAGATCGCCACTGCAGACAGAATCACAAATCGACCACGTTCTGATTGATGGACGGCACTTCTCCGACATTATCGACGTCAGGACATATCGTGGCGCTAACATCGACTCTGACCACTATCTGGTGATGGTTAAACTGCGCCCAAAACTATCCGTCATCAACAATGTTCGGTACCGACGACCGCCGCGGTACGACCTAGAGCGACTGAAGCAACCTGATGTCGCCACTGCATACGCGCAGCATCTCGAGGCAGCGTTGCCGGAAGAGGGTGAGCTCGATGGGGCCCCTCTTGAGGACTGCTGGAGTACAGTCAAAGCAGCCATTAACGACGCAGCGGAGAGCAACGTCGGGTATATGGGTCGAAGTCGACGGAACGATTGGTTCGACGAAGAGTGCAGACAGATTCTGGAGGAGAAGGACGCAGCGCGGGCGGTCGCGCTGCAGCAAGGTACCCGGCAGAACGTGGAACGTTATAGACGGAAGCAGAGACAGCAGACCCGCCTTTTTCAAAAGAAGAAACGCCGCCTGGAAGAAGCGGAGTGCGAGGAGATGGAACAGCTGTGCCGTTCTCAAGATACACGCAAGTTCTATCAGAAGCTCAACGCATCCCGCAAAGGCTTCGTGCCGCGAGCCGAAATGTGCCGGGATAAGAATGGGAGCATCTTGACGGACGAACGTGTGTTGATCGAAAGGTGGAAGCAGCACTACGAGGAACATCTGAATGGCGCTGAGAGTACAGGCAGTGAAAGTCAAGGCAGCGGAGGAGATGACTACGTCAGTTCAGCGGATGATGGAAGCCAACCAGCCCCCACCTTGAGGGAAGTTAAGGATGCCATTCAACAGCTAAAGACCAATAAAGCAGCTGGTAAGGATGGTATCGGAGCTGAGCTCATCAAGATGGGCCCGGAAAAGCTGGCCACTTGCCAGCACAAACTGATAGTCAGAATCTGGGAAACCGAACAGCTACCGGAGGAGTGGAAGGAAGGGGTTATATGCTCCATCTACAAGAAAGGCGACAAACTGGAGTGTGAGAACTTTCGAGCGATCACCATCCTTAATGCCGCCTACAAAGTGATATCCCAGATCATCTTCCGTCGTCTGTCACCATTAGTGAACGAGTTCGTGGGAAGTTATCAAGCCGGCTTCGTTGAAGGCCGCTCGACAACGGACCAGATCTTTACTGTACGGCAAATCCTTCAAAAATGCCGTGAATACCAGGTCCCAACGCACCATCTGTTCGTAAATTTCAAGGCGGCATACGACAGTATAGACCGCGTAGAGCTATGGAAAATTATGGACGAGAACAGCTTCCCTGGGAAGCTTACCAGACTGATCAAAGCAACGGTGGATGGTGTGCAAAACTGTGTGAAGATTTCGGGCGAACACTCCAGTTCGTTCGAATCGCGCCGGGGACTAAGACAAGGTGAACGTCGGCTCAGGAGGCCGACAAGGTGATGGACTTTCGTGCCTGTTGTTCAACATTGCGCTAGAAGGTGTCATGCGAAGAGCCGGGTGTAACAGCCGGGGTACGATTTTCAACAGATCCAGTCAATTTATTTGCTTCGCGGATGACATGGACATTGTCGGCCGAACATTTGCAAAGGTGGCAGAACTGTACACCCGCCTGAAACGTGAAGCAACAAAAGTTGGACTGGTGGTGAATGCGTCAAAGACAAAGTACATGCTTGTGGGCGGAACCGAGCGCGACAGGGCCCGCCTGGGAAGCAGTGTTACGATAGACGGGGATACCTTCGAGATGGTCGAGGAATTCGTCTACCTCGGATCCTTGCTAACGGCTGACAACAACGTTAGTCGTGAAATACGAAGGCGCATCATCTGTGGAAGTCGGGCCTACTACGGGCTCCAGAAGAAACTGCGGTCGAAAAAGATTCGCCACCGCACCAAATGTGTCATGTACAAGACGCTTATAAGACCGGCTGTCCTCTACGGACACGAAACATGGACAATGCTCGAGGAGGACTTGCAAGCACTCGGAGTATTCGAGAGACGGGTGCTGAGGACCATCTTTGGCGGTGTGCAAGAAGACGGTGTGTGGCGGCGAAGAATGAACCATGAGCTCGCCCAACTCTACGGCGAACCCAGTATCCAGAAGGTATCTAAAGCCGGAAGGGTACGATGGGCAGGACATGTTGCAAGAATGCCGGCCAGCAACCCTGCAAAGATGGTGTTCGCTTCCGATCCGGCAGGTAGGGTAAGACGGTATAATATGCCCCCCCTAAGGCAATACCTCGATAACTTTTTATTTTTCAATGATATTTATGCAAACTTTGTGTTATTTGGTAGTCCAAAAAGTCGCAAATGTATTGCCTGTGAGTAGTCATATAAAAATATTTCAGAGAACACGTAATAAAGCATTTTTGAAAAGTAGTGAAAAAATGGATTTCAACACGTGCCTGGGCAATACGCCCCACCCTCACCAAAGACGTTTCATAGTCCTTCATTAGTATCTTATCAATCCCATATTAAAAAGGTTATAAATCCTTATGTGCTTGACATTAAAAAACTAATATAAGTCCATTTAAGCAGGTTTGAATTACATTTCAATAGTTTCCATATAATTTGGAAGCAACTGCTGCAAGCTCGCCGCGCTTGTGTCCAGTTGGTAAGGGCATATTGTCCTGCCTACACTGGGGCGTTTTGACCAGTGAAACATATTTTTGAAAAACGTTACATTTTTGAAGATGGAAGCAATTTTATATCAAATTAACCACTGAGAAAAGTTATTTTGTTGCCCAACTGAGTGTTCCAGTGCAAGTTTTGCGGACAGTATGCAAGCATCGCTCCAGAATGTTGAACAAACAAACATTGAAAGTTACATCAAAACTGTAACTTTTTGTATTTTTCTATTATTTTTATTACATAATACAAAAATACTCCCATATTCACATAGGATGATGGTTTTACAAATATTTATAGGTTCCAACTAATTTTGACCCTTAGTAAGTTAAAGTTTTCTAGAAATCAAAGTGGGGCGTTTTGGCCAGGTGGGGCGCATTATACCGTCTTACCCTACGAGACGGCGTGGAGCGCAGCGAGCGAGATGGGCAGACCAGGTGCAGAACGACTTGGCGAGCGTGGGGCGTATCCGAGAATGGAGAGATGCGGCCTCGAACCGTGCATTGTGGCGTCAAATTGTTGATTCAGTGTTATCTGTTTAGATGTTAACTAAATAAATGAAATGAAATGAACGGCAGCCAACACGCAAACAAAGGTGTGCATACACAAGAAAATAATCATCTCTTCTCCGTTGCCAGATTTATTTATTAGAAAAATTCATTGCGATTTGTCGGAATAAACAAATATACCAAAAATAAATATTTAAACATGCTATGTAAGCTTCTGTTAAATTCCATGTGGTGAATAAAACATTTTAAACCGATAAATACCCATATATTTGATACACCGTGAATATGTGTTATGATATAGAATAAACATTTCGTCAAGTCTGGCAACATTATGCATCAGCTGGCATATTTTAACACCCCATTTCCACCCACCCCAGTTGTAAACAAAATTTGTCTATCGCTGCTGCATTTTTCCGTACCAATTTCCTCACTATTTCAAACAAGCGATACAGTCATTATTTTCAAAACATTGTGATGGAGTCTTGAGCCTTTATAGCACCCAATTGGAGGTCCAAAATGATAAAGCATGAAAACTACCTTTGCCGGCCACGCCCAACTTCTCCGTTACTAGGGAAGGGAAGGAAATTATTATATAGCATCAGGTATTAGAACGTCGGCTCAGGAGGCATGTTCCCCTCAACTTGGGAGATTTGTGCTGTCGCCTTCACTGGCCTTTCTCATCATTTACCTGACGAAAGAGGAAGTGAAAAGGGGAAAGGAAGAGGAAGTGAAGTTGGAAAGGAGAATGGAACAGGTTTCTGGAGAAGTAGGATACAATCAATAATACATACATACGATGCATTTTGTAAAACGTAATGAAACGCGAAGCATAAAGTTTACTGGATAAGCCACACAATGCAAGTGCATATGATATACCATTTATAGTTTATGAGGTTTCATCACCGCGAGAAACTTATTGATTGATTTTCATTGGCTTTTATCGGTGAGATCGAACTACCTAAGCTCAAAGTGGAAGGGAGCATGTTTGTAAAGCACGATGAAGCACAGAATTGAAAGTTATCGCAAGCGAGCGACAAGTATGAAATTGAATAGAAGTTGAAACGTAAGCAGAGGGCCATTGAAGAACAACACGAAATTGAAATCGCTGTTATTTTACCTAACGTCCACCCAGGAACGGCTTGGCTGATAGTGTGTGAACTATCTTACCAAGACAGGCAAAATAACAGCGATTTCAACCTGCTGATATGTTGTTCGGCGTTCGGAGACAGTTCTAGCGATCAGTGGCATTTTTCAGATATTCCTGCAAATTGGCGCTACTTATTGGAATTTTTCACGCAACAATTCACACGTTCCTACTTGGCCCAAGCGATCTAATACGAACCGTATTTGTCATTGTTTTGCCAATTAGATTCCTTGTTTATGAGGTTTCATCACCGCGATTTCAATTTCGTGTTGTTCTTCAATGGCCCTCTGCTTACGTTTCAACTTCTATTCAATTTCATACTTGTCGCTCGCTTGCGATAACTTTCAATTCTGTGCTTCATCGTGCTTTACAAACATGCTCCCTTCCACTTTGAGCTTAGGTAGTTCGATCTCACCGATAAAAGCCAATGAAAATCAATCAATAAGTTTCTCGCGGTGATGAAACCTCATAAACAAGGAATCTAATTGGCAAAACAATGACAAATACGGTTGACAATGACAAATACGGTGAAGACACTCCTCCTTGTCTATTTGCCTATTTATGGTCACTCTAGTGATGAAAACTTTAGTTTTCTTTCCATATCTGCAGATGCTTTCGCATACCATCAATTTGTGGGCAATCTTGCCTGCATAGACATATTCCGTTTGGCAGGGTAAAACTAGTGGCCCAGGAATTTAAAGTCAATTTTAATATTAATTTTATCGTTCACCAAAATACATCAATTGTATTTCGTCAGAACTTGCTCGACCAGCATTTTTGCGCGATGTTTGGTAACCAGGTTCTATTTCAGGGTCCTGTTGGGACGTTACTGACATCATACGACTTGAAACCTTTGCGCCGACAGATTGTTTGAGCTATGCTGTACGGCGCAGTGAAGCTTTTCGCTAAATCACGCAAGGAAATCCCAAAATGGTTCCGAACTGCTCTGCAGACTTTCACTTGTAGTTTCTGGTCGTATGTTCCACTTCTACGATTGTTTTGTTCTACGCGATCTAGCAATAGTGTTTCCCGATAACGTTTGACAGTTTTTACAGTCAATCTCGGTAATTTTAGATACTTTGAAATCATTCCTCCTTACTATATTGGATTTCCAACGCGAGTGTGCAAAATTTGTTCCCATCTCTCGCGTTCCATTTTCGATAACTTTTGAACGTGAGCAATACTGATGAAACTTTCACCATAAATTAAACAAACCTTCCGCAACGATGTGAT
The DNA here is from genome assembly GCF_024139115.2 of Armigeres subalbatus. Taxonomy (NCBI): domain Eukaryota; kingdom Metazoa; phylum Arthropoda; class Insecta; order Diptera; family Culicidae; genus Armigeres; species Armigeres subalbatus. The sequence goes on from NC_085141.1 coordinate 272,612,386, forward strand.
GTATTTTTCTTCACGGTACGGCCACCAGAGGCACCGCAGTAATTGGAAAGAAACGGCCAAATACTAAGTGGATCGAGCTTTATTCATAACCCCACACTCACGTTGAGATTGAACAAGAGTCGCCAAAGCCGAACCTCAAAGAAGAGACACAGAGTACACTGTGAAAAACGCATAATGCGAATCCATATAGGTGATAGACACAAAGTACATTGTAAAAAAACGCATAATGTGAATCCATATAGGCAGGGTTTCGACTTTTCGTTTCAATGAGACCAAAGCAAGCGTTTTTCGGGCCAAGGGAGAATCTTTTTTCTTTGTTTATGTTGAGGATCATCTTTCACCCATCAATCTTTCTCCAGAATTAGCCTGGGAAGATAAACGAAAATCTTGCCTATTAGATGAAAATCCTTTTTCGTTTCATCACTTTTACCCTCTCACTCACTTTTCGCGAGAATTATCGCAGAACAATTACAAAATTGTATGGCCGCGCCGGGATTCGAACCCAGAATAGTAACAATAATAGCTGTGGGATGCGCTTACTCTAGCCACATCACCACGTTATCTGTATGAAAGCGTTAAGTTATTTGGTCCACATAAGCTACTACCATTTGCATTTATGGTGCCACGAAAAGACTCGAATATGAAAGAAAAAGAACAAACCAACGTTTGGCGGCAATCGAAGTGAGCGAAAAATGGTTATCACTCTCCAGGCTGTTTTTCTTTCCCGAAAAGGGATTTCTCCCTGAAAATTTTGGTGAGGGAGCATCCTGTGCTCCTGAGATTGAGTGAGCATTACGAACCCTGCATATAGGTGACGATTTGTTGAAAACTAAGTAAAAGACATATTCATAACCCCACTCTTATTTAACCTCACGTTGAAATTATCTCGGAGAAGCAAAAAGTCAACTACGCCCTAGCGGGCCCTGGTGCTTCACAGGCTCCGTTTACGGTTAGGTTCTTATTAGACCCCCCTAACCATTCATTCGTAGGCACGGTAAGCATAAAGCCGCATCACACCGAGAATTAGGGGTCACCTGTATGGTGGACTTTTACCACTGGAACAGGCAATCCGTTCCGTAATGTTATTCTTAGCCTGATAACCAGCTGCCGACACCACACGGCTATCTAGGCTGTTCGTGGAGAGAAGTTGACATTCACTTTACGTCAAAGTCTCCAATTTTCGCAATCGCAAAGTTGCGTTGCGTTGTAACGGAGTATTTCGTATACGAAATATCGGTTGATTGCAAACTGAAAGCTGTCATGTATATTCTTTAACTTTCTTACTCCAACTGCTTATGGATTACTATTTGGGATTTAATAGCACCCAATTGGAGGTCCAAAATGATAAAGCATGAAAGCTACCATTGCCGGCCACGCCCATCTTCTCCGTTACTAGGGAAGGGAAGGAAATGATGATATGACATCTACTTAACGAGAGGCCAGTGACTCACCGACGCCCTCAGAGATGTCAAGGAGTTGGAAGGTTGGTAGTAAGGGTATGCGATAAAACACTTTTTCCTAACGAAACGAAACGAAATTTCAAGTGTCTATGTTAATTCGAAACGAATCGAAACGAAATAAAGTTTTACTTTCGAGACTTCGAAACGATACGAAATTAAGATCCATTTAATTCGAAATTTTACGAAACGAAACTAAAAATTTTTTTCCGCGGAATTTTTATTGAATTGATTTTACATTAATTCTGATTTCATGTTTTCAAAGTCAAATAACTGCTTTGCGACCAATAGGGTTATAGTAACAGAAGAAGCAGTCTGTGATAAATCGCCGCGCTCCCGTTATTGGCAATAAGGCAATATGTGATTAAGCTGAAGTATACTTCATATTGACTTATCAGCGTGGTTTATGGTATTGAGCTAACTCAAAACCAGAAAATGAATGCATAGATATTTTTTATAAATTATTTTTCCTGTCTCCTACAAAAACTTGTAAAAAAAGGATATCATTTCCTTCCAAATTCATCCTCTTCATAGGAGCCTCGCGCGACCATTTTAATCACCCGCGCAGCGCTGTCATTTTAGTTTCGTCACTCGTTTCCGTATCGGTCACTTTTTTCTGCTCTCAATTGGGTTGCTGCATTCCGTACCGGTGACGTTTGACAGTTGACAGTTTATCAAATAGCAGCGCTCTTACCGCGCTACCAAATTTGGTCACCTGTCAGTCGTGCTACTATTATAGCAGTGCGTTTAGTAGCGACCGGTAAAGTGTCAAGTAATGTTAATGCGCTGCCAAACAAACGGCTGATACTCGCGCCCGGTAATCTTGCTAAATTCTAAAATCTTGGTAAATAAACTCGACGAACCAAACAATTGTGTTTGTCCATGTTTTTGTGCTTGTGCATATGAGGCATGCATTTTTGTCAAATTTTCTAAAGTGTAAGAAACAGCTGCTACGGACAATATGAGCCGGCCACGCCCTTACAGGCAATTTAGGATTAGGAGAGGAAAATGAGTTTGACACTCATTATTATAAGAGACTGAGGAATGCTCTGCATCTCCGTGAGCGTCACGGGAAAGGAATCGTTAATTTGTTGAAAAAGTAATTCATGTGAAGCCACCTTGGTAAGCAACTAAATATTTATTGTAAACGAAGTTATTTTGAAAACTCGAAGACGAAAACCGTGTTTTTAATCAATCCAACGCAAAATCAATGCACTTCGTTTTATAACAATGTTTTTCTTAGCGGTGGCTCTTAAGGCCTAGTTAAGCGCATAAATCTGGTTTGAGGCCTAAGTGGTGAAGAAGTCAGCCTTTAATAAGAAAGAGGCGTTCTCAAATACGTCACAAGGGCCCTAGGAATCCACGCCGCGGTGTTGCCTCTTTGACAAAGTTGTATGTTCTGATCTGATTCATACAGTAGACGTTCGATAACTGGAAGTCATTCAACTGCAATGATTTTTAACTGCGATTCGATAGTTGTAACAGTTTTTCAGTTATCGGACCGCTAAACTTCAAAACTATGTCAAACTCAATGACAGCTGCATTGCTTTTATTTCATCTGACTTCGATTGACAATCGTTTGATGTTTAAAATACGTCGAACGGCATTCGTTAACTAAAAAGTTAACATGTTGTAGCTATCGTACGGCTACTGTATATGATTGACTAAAATAAAAACTTCCCCTAATTAATTAGAAATTTTCCATAAAAAATAAGGAAATTGCCAATAAAGAAATCAGAGTACGAGCAATAAATAAATATAAAATTTCCACAAAAAATAGTTTAGCACTTTAAAAAAGAAAATCTCAATTATGAAAGAAGAATTTTCCATGAAGATATCAAAATTATCCACGAAAAAAATACAAATTTCCATCAATAAATCAATATTGATAATAAACAATAACAAAATTTTCCAAAAAATAAATATTTCTTCCATAAATAATGGACAAAAAAATCCACAAAATAATCAAGAAAAAGCAATAAAAAATAAAAACTCAAAGGTGCAGCCCAATCGGGTTGTACGCAAAGGTGACGTAGGTCTACGTAGCTATTTGAAATTGATGGTATTTGCCATAATAGTTTGTGTCGTTTTATTTACATTAAGCAAACTGCTCGGAGGCCAACTGAATCAAGAAGTTGAATAGTTGTTCCCAGTTGGATGGACTTTGAGTCTCTAACCGTGGAATTAACATGACTCATCGGCCGCTGAAGTCACTCGACTGGCTTTCAGTCGGGGACCTCACAATCCTTCCTTTGCCACGTACGCTTACATCGCGGGCGAAAACCAAACGTTGCAAATAAATATATTTGAGTTTGGTTTCACGCCACTTCTGATTCTGCTTATTTCTCCTTTATTTCGGCCATTTCTGAGGATGGTGTCCTCCAAAAAGGTCTTTATACAAAAGAAGGTTGATCCGACAATCCGATATGAACTTTCTTCGAAGTGCAAAACTCAATCGTAACTAGCAAATTTGATAGCGCGGCGTAGGGAGATGATGCAATTGATTTGAACGGATGGAATCACTAACAGCAACCAAGCTACCACGCTACCATGACAAATTCTAAGAATCCTATAAAATTTTCTCGCAAGATTCTGAATTTGGTTATGAAATTTTGTTTATCCAAAATGCGTATTGTTGCGAGGAATAACAGCAGAAATTTGGCTCAAGACGAAGTTTCTTCATATTACCAAACATTATCTCTTGGCATCTGTTTGTCCGAGCGACGCTCACCGATGGGTAATTGCTGTAGAAAGTTTCCACTGAGGTGGCGTCTTCATTGATTTTATACAAAAGCCACCATTTTATACAAAAGAAGGTTGATCCGACTATCCGAAGTAAACTTTCTTAAAAGTGCAAAACTCAATCGTAAATAGCGAATTTGATAGCGCGTCGGAGGGAGATGAAGCAGTAAATTTGAATGGATGGAATCACTAACAGCAACCAAGCTACCACGCCAGACCCGATGCCACCGAAACAGTCCAGTTTCGCAATTAACTTTTTCTTTCCATAAAATATTGGTCCTGAGAAGAACCAACTTTTTTTTCCCAATGCGCCTTTCCAACTAACTGACACCACAATTTGTAATAAATTTTCAGCATCGGCACTGGCGATGGATTTTCTTTGAAAATGTTATGCGCCTCCGTGATGCTGTGTCCGCTCCGCTACGATCGCTTTTATGCATCCGCTCTGCATAAAATCTTGTTCAAACTAAGGATTAGGTCCAAACCCGCAAGTGACTGATTTTTGATGTCTGTGCTAGTGATGCATGTACGTGATTGGTTAGTTTACCTATTTCTAAACTTTTTATCAGTTATCGATAATAAATAGTTAAAAATAGTATTTCCATATGAATACAAAGAAGCGTTGACTCATCCTTGAACGAATGGTCCAAAAAAATTGAAAATCCATTGAGAAACGGCTGAAATATTAAAGTTTAAAGTCTATCATATTTTCGTGACGGTCCCCGATTTTCGCAATCGTAAAGTGTACCCCAATATAGAAAACACAGACGTAGTCCTACGTCAAAAAATAAAGAAATATAAAAAATCAATTAAACTGGGCCTGAGATTTTTTATGGAAAATGTCTTATTCAACATTGATACAGTAATATCCCGATTTCATCACCCCCTGGTGAATTTTGGGTTGATAAAACAGGGTATGTGACAAAATTGAAAAAAAAATATATATTCAATTTTTTTATTAATTCCACAAATATGAATCATTTTATGCCTTGGAAAGGCCAAATGCTTGAACGGTGCTCGTTATTTCTTGTCGAAATTGCTTACAGAATATTTCCCAGGTACTCATAAGTCGTTCGTAATAAACTACAGGTGGTGAAAAAATTTCATGAAAATAAATGTTGTTTGTGGTATTATTTACATCCAAGGCTTCCGAGCCTTTTGAAAGGAGGCTCCCGAGCCTCTTGAAAGGGGGCTCCCGAGCCTTTTGAAAGGAGGCTTCCGAGCCTCTTGAAAGGAGGCTTCCGAGCCTCTTGAAAGGAGGCTTCCGAGCCTCTTGAAAGGAGGCTTCCGAGCCTCTTGAAAGGAGGCTTCCGAGCCTCTTGAAAGGAGGCTTCAGGCCTCTTGAAAGGAGGCTTCCAGCCTCTTGAAAGGAGGCTTCCAGGCCTCTTGAAAGGAGGCTTGAGCCTCTTGAAAGGAGGCTTCCAGGCCTCTTAAAAGGAGGCTTCTGAGCCTCTTGAAAGGAGGCTTCCAGGCCTCTTGAAAGGAGGCTTCTGAGCCTCTTGAAAGGAGGCTTCTGAGGCCTCTTGAAAGGAGGCTTCTGAGCCTCTTGAAAGGAGGCTTGAGCCTCTTGAAAGGAGGCTTCTGAGCCTCTCGAAAGGAGGCTTCAAGCCTCTTGAAAGGAGGCTTCAGGCCTCTTGAAAGGAGGCTTCTGAGCCTCTTGAAAGGAGGCTTCCAGGCCTCTTGAAAGGAGGCTTCTGAGCCTCTTGAAAGGAGGCTTCCGAGCCTCTTGAAAGGAGGCTTCAGACCTCTTGAAAGGAGGCTTCTGAGCCTCTTGAAAGGAGGCTTCGAGCCTCTTGAAAGGAGGCTTCCTGAGCCTCTTGAAAGGAGGCTCTGAGCCTCTTGAAAGGAGGCTCTGAGCCTCTTGAAAGGAGGCTTCTGAGCCTCTTGAAAGGAGGCTTCTGAGCCTCTTGAAAGGAGGCTTCCGAGCCTCTTGAAAGGAGGCCTGAGCCTCTTGAAAGGAGGCTTCCGAGCCTTGAAAGGAGGCTTCTGAGCCTCTTGAAAGGAGGCTTCCTGAGCCTCTTGAAAGGAGGCTTCCTGAGCCTCTTGAAAGGAGGCTTCCTGAGCCTCTTGAAAGGAGGCTTCTGAGCCTCTTGAAAGGAGGCTTCCGAGCCTCTTGAAAGGAGGCTTCCTGAGCCTCTTGAAAGGAGGCTGGAGCCTCTTGAAAGGAGGCTTCTGAGACTCTTGAAAGGAGGCTTCCTGAGCCTCTTGAAAGGAGGCTTCTGAGCCTCTTGAAAGGAGGCTTCCAGGCCTCTTGAAAGGAGGCTCTGAGCCTCTTAAAAGGAGGCTTCCTAGCCTCTTGAAAGAAGGCTCCCGAGCCTCTTGAAAGAAGGCTTCTGAGCCTCTCGAAAGGAGGCTTCCAAGTCTATCGAAAGGAGGCTTCCGAGCCTCTCGAAAGGAGGCTCCCGAGCGTCTTGAAAGGAGGCTTCCGGGACTCTTGAAAGGAGGCTTCCAAGCCTCTTGAAAGGAGGCTTCCGAACCTCTTGAAAGGAGGCTTTCGGGCCTCTTGAAAGGATGCCTCCGAGCCTCTCGAAAGGAAGCTTCCAGAGCCTCTTGAAAGGGCTTCTGAGCCTCTCGAAAGGAGGCTTCCAAGCCATTTGAAAGGAGGCTTCCGAGCCTTTTGAAATGAGGCTTCTGAGCCTCATGAAAGGAGGCTTCCTGAGCCTCTTGAAAGGAGGCTTCCTGAGCCTCTTGAAAGGAGGCTCGAGCCTCTTGAAAGGAGGCTTCCGAGCCTCTTGAAAGGAGGCTTCCGAGCCTCTTGAAAGGAGGCTTCCGAGCCTCTTGAAAGGAGGCTTCCGAGCCTCTTGAAAGGAGGCTTCCGAGCCTCTTGAAAGGAGGCTTCCGAGCCTCTTGAAAGGAGGCTTCCGAGCCTCTTGAAAGGGGCTTCCGAGCCTCTTGAAAGGGGCTTCCGAGCCTCTTGAAAGGGGCTTCCGAGCCTCTTGAAAGGGGCTTCCGAGCCTCTTGAAAGGAGGCTTCCGAGCCTCTTGAAAGGAGGCTTCCGAGCCTCTTGAAAGGAGGCTTCCGAGCCTCTTGAAAGGATCCTCGTCCGAGCCTCTTGAAAGGAGGCTTCCGAGCCACTTGAAAGGAGGCTTCGGAGCCTCTTGAAAGGAGGCTTCCGAGCCTCTTGAAAGGAGGCTTCCGAGCCTCTTGAAAGGAGGCTTCGAGGCCTCTTGAAAGGAGGCTTCCAGGCCTCTTGAAAGGAGGCTTCCAGGCCTCTTGAAAGGAGGCTTCTGAGCCTCTTGAAGGAGGCTTCTGAGCCTCTTAAAGGAGGCTTCTGAGCCTCTTGAAAGGATCCTCGTCCGAGCCTCTTGAAAGGAGGCTTGAGCCACTTGAAAGGAGGCTTCCGAGCCACTTGAAAGGAGGCTGGAGCCTCTTGAAAGGAGGCTTCTGAGCCTCTTAAAGGAGGCTTCCAGGCCTCTTGAAAGGAGGCTTCTGAGCCTCTTGAAAGGATGCTTCCAGACCTCTTGAAAGGATGCTTCCAGACCTCTTGAAAGGAGGCTTCGAGCCTCTTGAAAGGAGGCTTCTGAGGCCTCTTGAAAGGAGGCTTCCTGAGCCTCTTGAAAGGAGGCTTCCTGAGCCTCTTGAAAGGAGGCTTCGAGCTCTTGAAAGGAGGCTTCCAGGCCTCTTGAAAGGAGGCTTCCAGGCCTCTTGAAAGGAGGCTTCCAGGCCTCTTGAAAGAAGCACTTCGAGCCTCTTGAAAGGAGGCTTCTGAGCCTCTTGAAAAGAGACTTCAGGGCATCTTGAAAGGAGGCTTTCAGAGCCTCTTGAAAGGAGGCTTCCAGCCTCTTGAAAGGAGGCTTCCAGGCCTCTTGAAAGGATGCTTCCTGAGCCTCTTGAAGGAGGCTTCTGAGCTCTTGAAAGGAGGCTTCCTGAGCCTCTTGAAAGGATGCTTCCGAGCCTCTTGAAAGGAGGCTTCCGAGCCTCTTGAAAGGAGGCTTCCGACCCTCTTGAAAGGAGGCTTCCGAGCCTCTTGAAAGGAGGCTTCCGAGCCTCTTGAAAGGAGGCTTCCGAGCCTCTTGAAAGGAGCCTTCCGAGCCTCTTGAAAGGAGCCTTCCGAGCCTCTTGAAAGGAGCCTTCCGAGCCTCTTGAAAGGAGCCTTCCGAGCCTCTTGAAAGGAGGCTTCTAGGCCTCTTGGTAGGAAGCTTTGGAAGTGTTTTTCTTTCTCAGCAGCCCTTAATTCTTTATATCGTTCTCTATGTTGGCATGCAGCTCCTGGCCTGGTTTTTCGTATTTATCGCTCTTTGGCTATCCACATCAATCCAGGCTTTTAGTTGGTTTTCTTGTGTGGTACCAAGTACCTCTGTGGCTGTTGAATTGACCGCCTCGTGGACTTGTTCCCACAATGCGTTCAAATTTTCTCCAGTTGGATGTCCTTCGATTCTTGTGTCGAGCTTATGAGTGAATTGCTCCGCAATGCCCTCGTCCGACAATCGCTATATATATACAGCCGAATGGTTCCCTCCTGCTCAGATCCTGTGACGCTGGACAGTAGAGTGGGCCAGCCTAGTATGGGGTGAAAAAAAAAGTCGTCGGTTTCTACGAGGCACCCTCCAGGATTTTTCCTTTAGGTAAGGAAATCATTCTCTGAAAATTTCAGTCTGATCGGTTATTGCATGAGCTGGCGCAATTGATTTTGGGGTTTTAGTTAATTTGAGTTTCATTGAGTTAATATGGGGATTTCAGCCATAATGTATGGGAAAATACACCTCTGTTACTATTTCGTTCAGGAAATTGTATGGAAAAGCCCGATTGAGCCCAGATTTGCAGGAATTAAAGTTAACATGCCAATGAACAATTCCACATGAAATTCTACTATGATTAAATAAACGGGATATTAGGAGGAAAAAATATTGTTACCTTTTTTTTTTATTCATTTCTTTATTTGGTAGGCACTCTGTGTTTCTTAACCGCTACTGTGCCGTGGTCTACTGTGGTATTCTGCTGTACAGAATCCACACAGAATCTATTTTTAGATATTCGTTGTTGTTATCATTGCCGGGTCCATCTCATCGTGAGTCCATTTTGTCCTTCTGTCCGTATCGTGCCATCCAATTGCTCGTTGCATTGTTCGGTTGCCGTTTATCCGGGTACGTTGGAGGAATGCCTCCGAGAAGAAACAATTTGTCAGTCGTCATCGGACAGCCGTGTCGGTAAGAAGCGCACCCCAAAACTTCACCGTTTGGCCTGCACCTCAGGCGACTGACAAGGGCTTGGTGGAGGGGCTGGGAATCGAACCCATGACCGTCCGCTTATAAGGCGAATGTGTAGCCAACTACGCTACGGGACCCCCCAAATATTGTTACCCTGAAGATGATATTTTAGAAACAAAGTGTCTTCAGAAAAGACAAAGCTTATTATTTAAGCTTTATTTTATTTTGCAATAGGGTGGATACACCACATTTTGATATAAATTTTTTAACTTCTATATTTCAAATTTTAGCATTGTGCAATGTTCTAGAAAGTTGTTCCTTACTTAATTTTGAGGAACTTTGCTGAGGAAACTATGGTTGTACGTTGTTATGATACAAACAATAATTGTTATGATAATCTCAAAAAATAATGTTAGGGTGACCCTAAAACCAATATTTTGATTGTAACTTTTTGGTTAATTCTTATCGAAGTGACATCTTCTAAAAACTTTTAGTACATAAAAAAATGCACGTTTTGGTTATAGAACCGAGTGAATACATTGGTGGATTGCAGATATATTACTGTTTTTCTCGAAAAAATCCGCCATTTGAATGGGGGAAAAGGGGTATCCATATGTAGAACTATGGCTTCACGGGAGGCTCAGAAGCCTCCTTTCAAGAGGCTCGGAAGCCTCCTTTCAAGAGGCTCGGAAGCCTCCTTTCAAGAGGCTTGGAATCCTCGTTTCAAGAAGCTCGGAAGCCTGCTTCCAAGAGGCTCGGAAGCCTCCTTGCAAGAGGCTTGGAGGCCTCCTTTTTAATAACATGCCAACATATATAACGATATAAAGAATTAAGGGCTACTGAGAAATAAAAAAACTTCACCGGCGTAAGAAACGGGGGTACGACGAAAAAGTACTCTCGGAGGCAGAGGGAAGCTTTGCCAGAAACGACGCACGGAAGCTCTACGAAAACAGCATGCGCCTGAAAAGCACACCGGCGTCAGTCATGATTAATGACAGGTCCGGAGATGGACAAGCTAGACGAAGTAAGAAAAGCTGATCGAGAGCTAAATAACGGCAAGACCGCTGGGAAGGACGAAATCCCGGTCGAGCTTCTGGATGTTGGGAGTGACGGGCTGAACGAAAAAATCCACCAAGCGATTGAAATGATTTGGCAGGGAGACGAAATGCCTTTAAGCTGGATTGATGGCTTCCGGGCAAGTAACGGCACGATTATGCTAATTATCGAGGTATAACACGAGGTATAACACACTCAATACAGCCTACAAGATAATATCTCGTCGCCGTCTTTATCAACGAATATCAAAGCGGTTTTCAAGAAGAACAATCAACAACGGACCAGATGTTTCATCTTCTTCTTCTTCTTCTTCTTCCTCAATGGCTCAATGCTTTTCCATTTAGTATTCTATTAGCATTTTCTTAGTTATTAATTGAAAGCTTTTCTATGCTCGCCATTGCATGAGTATGTATCTTGTGTGGTAAGTACAATAAAGGGTGTCGAGAATGTTTCCAATCCGAAAACATCCCAGACCGAATCGAGAATCGAGCTCGCCATTTCCGGATTGGCAATCCTACACCTTTGCAATGTTGGTAAAATCACTCATTAATCTCAATCAACGAGCCCTTCCATGCGAACAAAATCGTTTGCGATTTTAATGGATTGCATCACGCTTGAATTTTTCATGCTAAAATGCATCGTTTCACTCATTTGACAAAAAATCATTTTGGTTCAAAAACGTATTTGAAATCAATGTTGGGGCAAGAACTTAGGCTTTGAACACAATCTGTTCTATGAGTCACACAGAGCATGTACCATATTTGCCACCGGCGGACGGATCTTTGGTTACGCGTATAGATCCAAAGGCCTTACTTCGGATTTTTTTTGGATGACCATGAACTTATGCTTTGAACACATCTATGCTATGAGTCACGTAGAGCATGTACCATATTTGAAACAGGCGGACAGATCTTTGGTTACGCGTGTAGATCTAAAGGCCTTGTTTCGGATTTTTTTTTTGGAACCAGGAGCTTTGAACACAATCTTTTCTATGAGTCACTCAGAGTATGTACCATATTTGAAACAGGCGTACAGATCTATGGCTACGCACGTAGATCTGAAGGTCTTACTTCGGAAACTTTTTGGATGACCAAGAACTTATGTTTTGAACACAATCTATTCTATGAGCCACGTAGAGCATGTACCATATTTGAAACAGGCTGATAGATCTTTGGTTACGCGTATAGATCCAAAGGCCTTACTTTGGAATTTTGTTGGATGACCAAGAACTTATGCTTTGAACACAATCTATTCTATGAGTCACGCAGAGCATGTACCATATTTGCAACCGGCGGACGGATCTTTGGTTACGCGTATAGATCCAAAGGCCTTACTTCGGGATTTTTTTGGATGACCAATAACTTAGGATTTGAACACAATCTATTCTATGAGTCACACAGAGCATGTACCATATTTGAAACAAGAGGACAGATCTTTATAGATTTCAAGGCCTTATTTCAGGGATCTCAAGGCCTTATTTCAGGAGATTCTTGGATGAGCTTGAGCATTGATCGGAACACATTCTTGGTTTCATATCACAAAAACCATGTACCATATCACGATTCATACTAGCGTACTATGACCTACAAACAACACCTAGCACACAAATAGGAAGAAGCCCCGTCCATTATAAGTCCTAATTTAGAATTTTCTAAGGCCCCAGTAGGCACCGGCATAAAAAAATGTTCTAAGTCCCCAGTAGGCACCAACATATAAAATTTTCTAAGTCCCCCAATAGGTTTTTCACGTCGTTTTTTTTTTAATTAGTTTACGCGGTACATGGTACATTTTTACGCGACGTAAAAAAAACCTTAGTGTACTTCAAAAATGGCAACGCTGATCAACTGGAGGTTGTGAGTTTCTTCCCTCGTCTTTTCATAATTGCTTTCAAACTGATTTTTTTAAATGAAAATTTCCAAATTTTCTAAAGAAAATTTTCGCATTTTCCTTCGAGCGTTTTTATATGTTTATTTGTGTGTATACCATTCTACAGATTTCTGCCTAAAGCCTATTTCCATTTTCATTTTGGTTAGCTTGCTAAGTATGAAATGAAGTTATACGATTGTTAACAATGAATTTATATTCATGTTGCTGAATGCCGGCTCTGCGTCCACCCGGATCAAGCATTGAATAAACAGCAAACCTGCCTCACCAACCTTTCCTTGGAAAACAGCTTCCTGAATGATGCCGGTAACAAAAAAAGCTAAAAAATTCACATTTTTTTTTCATTTCGCTTCCTTTTCTTGCAGATAACGAGGTGGAAGTGAGCCACATCCCTTTTATCGCCAGGGAACGATAGGGACATGCAACAGCACCCCCAACGGAATACCGGCCGGTCATTTACCCAATCTTCAAATCTAGCTCCGAAGGGGGCGGCGGCCATATGCTGGCGAAGAAACAAATTTATAAAGAACCCACCGAAGGACGTCTCTGGTTCAGTCGCTTTCGCTTCCCCGCTGCTGTGGCAATATTGAATATTTAAATTCAGTACCGTGAAATTGAAAGTGAACTTCCTGGACCAGGAGCAGGAAAAAAAAGGAATCTAATAAGTGTGTGCTCGAAATTCCAGTAGCCTCTTGGATTTTCATAATTTTAACTTGCGGACATTTGTGGGGGCGGACGTCGACACCGACTGAGCGTCATTTGAGACTGGACGAGAACAGGACTATGTAAATGAATGTCAAATTTATGTTAATGTGAAAGCAAAGATAACGACAACGGCAAATCTGAACCCCAACTGGGCATAAAGGAAAAGGCAGCTGTGATTTCAAGGTGAGTTTCGGATTTGTGTTTTTATTGGGGATTGGACTTATTATAGAGGGATTTATGTTCTTATATCAAACTATGTAGATTTTTTACAAAAGATTCATATGATTACTGAGATATTTGAATTGAAAAAAAAAACAACTGGATAATTTGTGTTTTTCAAAACGGAACTTGTCATTCGAACAGGCGTTACACTTGTTTTACCCAGTTGTATCAGTCGTTATTCTCCAAACAACAAGTTGCCGCACTCTGATGACTGATGTCTATGATTTTGGCCAACTCCAAATGGTGATGAACTGCGCACCGTCACCCTGGACTAGATACACTCTATTAGAAAAATAAACCCACCCGCCAGCAACAGCATTTCGTTTTTTATGGCAGTTATGATGATCCGGAAATATGGCGCACCGGTCGTAACAAATTTGCAGCGTTGTCATTTTGTGCCCCCTCGTCACGACAACGCATCAACTTCCCCCAAAGCTAGTCGCACGTCGAAATAACACTGTCGGAGGTGGCAACTTGCTAGGAGCACCTACCTACATAGCTTAGTGTTATTCTACGGGCCCTCTATCCGAGCATCGCTGTTATAAAAGCACAAATAATAGCCAGACCCATTCTGGTACGGGTCCGGTGCTGCTGGGGGGAGCGATGGATCAGAACGGCCTACACCTAGAGCCTAGTGCAGTTTTTATCGAACTCAGGCTCGTTTCGAAGTTTTACGATCATCAAATGGGAAGGCTTATTGACTGATTGATGACAGAGGGGGAGAATTTATTTCGCACCGAAGGATTATTTATTTCGGGATCATTTATCTCAAGAAGGTGCAACTGGTAGCGAGGGCATCCCGAAATGGATGGCGAGCGGAGCACTTAGTTGTTTTCGTAACTATGACGAATGGAGTATGAAATTTATAGAGACAGACCCCATACGATGAACATCTTATGTTCGTTTAACTAATACATATAAAGGTGCTCTCATATATTACTTCTGTGAGCTACATGAAACCCGGGACTGAGGGTATCTGATTTCTAAGGGTATTGAACAAAATTTTTGAATCCATTTATAAAATAAATTACCTGAAATTTAGCGATTGAAATCCTTAAAAAAAAGTACAGATATGTAGGTGAAGGCTTCCGCTACCTGTCCAAGGGGTTTGTACAGATTCATCAAATCAGCGTTTGAATCTTTGTTTACAAAAGCAGATAAGTCGTTTTGAAAATGTGGTATTGATGGAATGACAGAATTTTACGATATACATATTTCGGTCTCATTGAGAAGCCCATCTTTAGGAAGAATTGCTAGTAAAACTGGCGATGCTGGATGATTTGTGAATTAACTACTGAGGAAATCATTAGTGAAATTTTTGGAGGAATTCCCGTTGAGGGATTAACACGTTAGCCCGAAAGCCATCCAACCGAATTCTATTTGGCCGAAATTTTATTTGTCTAAACTGTCGTTCGACTGAACTGGTCGTTTGGCCGGAAAATACTTTTAACCGAAAATTCCTTTTGGCCTAAATTATCATTTGACAGGAATAGTCATATGGCCGAAATGCCATTTGACCAACGGGTCATGCGAATGTTAATGTCATTTGCTAAACATACTTGCTTGTATCCAACTTGTAGTAGGATACTCATCCTACTTGGTTGGTATTATACAAAAATGGAGAAGGATCGTTTGGCCGAAACGCATTCGAACTTCGCACTACTCACTTTTTACAGTGAGAAGTTAGAAATGATGAGTGAGAAGGGAGACATCTCACTTCTCACTCCTCATTTTTCACTTCTCACTGTAAAAAGTGAGTAGTGAGAAGTCTCACTATCCACTTCGCACTACTCACTTTTCACAGTGAGAAGAGAAAAATGAGGAGTGAGAATTGAGACGTCTCCCTTCTCACTCCTCATTTCTCACTTCTCACTGTAAAAAATGAGGAGAGCGAATGGAGTAGTGATATGTCTTACTACTCACTTAGCGCTTCTCACTTTTTACAGCGAGAAGTTATAAATGAGGAATGATAAATGAGACGTCTCTCTTCTAACTCCTAGTTTTTCACTTTTGAAATAACCTATTCGGCCAAATAACTTATTCGGCCAAATGTCCTATTCGGCCATATGACCCTTTCGGCCTAATGACCCTTTCGGCCAAATTACCCGTTCGGCCAAATGACCCATTCAGCCAAATGTTCCTTTCGGCCAAACGACCCTCTCGGCCAAATAACCCGGTAGGCCAAATGACTTTCGGCCTAATGGTCTGTTCGGTCAAACAACTTTCGGCCTAGTGGCATTCTGCCAAATGGCATTCGGCCAAACGGCTCTTCCCCAACTTCTGAAAATGGTGCCTGGTGCTGGGAATTTGGTTTCATCAGTGCCTGTTATGCTACGTAGAACGACGGAGGTCCTTCGTAGCTTAGTAGGGAAAGCACATGTCTAGTGTACTGGTTTCGTGGGATCAAATCCCACTGAAGGAAGTGGTTACCCTCCAATACCTTTTCCGAACTAAATCATGTTGTGCATATGCATAAATCGAGTTTCAGACATAATATTAATTTCCACTCCGGATAGCTTAATACCCGGAACAATTAACTTTGAATGAACATACACAGCAAATAATTTTGAAAACTCAACGTCGTGTAAACCTGCAGCTGAACACATCAAACGAATTAATATTGGATATTCAATTGAATTTGATTGAATTTTACAAACAAGCACCTTTTAAACTTATTTCGATTTAAAAGAATAGTGAGATTGATTGAATGTTACGTTTATTTGCATGCTCCAAATATGTGCATGAAAATACATTTAAAATCACAACATATTTCTATCTGTGTAGATTTTAGTTTAAAATAATAACCTGGGATACTCTACCAACTTTGCTCGCATCAAGAATGACTGTTTCGGCGATAGCAGTCTTAATAAGTAGCAAATACTTTGTTGCTCCTACATCCGACGTTTCGGTTAATTTATTTAACCTTCTTCAAAGGGTTATGAAATAAATTAACCCAATCGTCGGATGTAGGAGCAACAAAGTACTTGCTGATTATTAAGACTGCTATCGCCGAAAGAAGTCAATCTTAACAGCAAAACTTCAGTCGTCAACCCCCAGATAATCTGCTTTCATCTTACTTCCCTCTGCTCACTTCTCATTTCTTAATTTTCACTTCTCGTTCGTGCGGAACTATCTAATTTTCACAATTATTCGGTGAAATGACATCGTCAACAAATTTGCCTTATTTTTACCAAGATACTTCAAAATGATCAGTACAGATACAACACATCGAACTAAAACGATCATCTGTCCTCTATGGGTTTGCATAATTTGTAATGTGTTTGTTTTGTCTGTGCTACTAATCGGTGTTTACATTTTTTAGACAAATCCAGCCTTTTCTTTCAAATGCCCTATTTCGTCTAATGTTCGTACTGTGTCATCAAATTAGGAGGAAGGGCCATTTGGCCGAAAGCCTTTCAGTAGAACGCAATAAGGCTCAACAAACCATTAGAATCATTTGGGTTGAATAAGTCGTTTAGCCGAACAGTTCATTTGGCTGAAAAGGTCACTTGGCCAAAAATGCTGTTTTGCCCAAATAGTCGATTGGCAAAAGGACCACTGTGGAAAGTTGAAAGTTAGAAACGGGCAGTGAGAAATGAGGAGCGAGAGTGAGGCCTCTCACTTCTCACCTCGCACTTCTCACTTTTCACAGTGAGAAGTTAGTAATGAGGTGTGGGAGATAAGATGTAAGACGTCTCACTTCTCAATGCAAAACCGAAGAAATGCAAAATGAGAAGTGAGAAATGAGTAGTGAGAAATGAGAAATTAGACGTCTATCTTCTCACTGCAATCATCATTAATTCTCACTACTCGCTGTGAAAAGTTAGAAGTGCGAAGCAAGAAGTGAGAAATGAGAAATGGTGAATAAGAAATGAGACTTCAAACTATTCACTCCTTATTTCAATGTTATCAATTTTCACCGTGAAAAGTAAGAAGACCGAAGTGAGAAGTGAGACGCCTTACTTTTCACTCTTCTTTTCTTGTTTCTCACTGCTCATTGCGAGTAGTTTTGAAATGAGCTTAGCTTGACTGTACACATCGTATTTGCTAGTCGTGATTGGCCGAGAAACAACAAATTTGCACAGCTCATCAAATGAATAGCTTTCCTGGGATTAGAAAAGCATTCTCACTGTACATGATTTGGAGTTTCAATAATTCAAGATCAATAACGATACTGACCACGTCCTCACAGACAATTTAGGATTAAGGGAGGAAAATCCAACACTCATTGCTACAAGAGACCAAGGAATCCTCTGCATCTCCGTGAGTGCCACGGGAATGGGATATTTGGTTAGATGATAAGGTAATCGCCTTGGTAAACGACTATTGATTTATTAATTCCGAACGCGCGCGATCGTTATGCTGTTCCAAACCGGAAAAAACGCGCACTGATTAACTTTATTACCGACCACACTATGCAGAACACACTATTTCGGGAGATCGCGCAATCGTTCTGCTGTTCGTAACATGAAAAAACGCGCACTCCGTAGTTAGTAGTTCAAAATAAGAAATGGGAAATGAGAATAGCGTAATAAGGAGTGTGCAGAGATGTCTCACTTCTCACTGCTCACTCATCATTTCCCACTTCTCAATGTAAAAAGTCAGTAAATTACGAAATGCAAAGTGAGACGTGTTACTTCTAATTACACACACCTCACTTTTCACAGAAAATACTCATGGCCTAAGTGAGAACACTTCTCATTTTTCAGATGACTTTTTTCTCACTAATTTATCACTTATCACTGCGCATTTCTCACTTGAGAAATGACTTGACTTGAGCTGAGCTGTGCAGAGCTGTGCAGTAATAAGTGGGGTGTGACACGTCTCTCCCATTTATCTTATTTCTGTTTGCCCAGATCTAAATTATTATATTTCTCTTTTCTCATTTCACAGTGATAAGTCAGACGTTAGAAGTAAGAAGAGACGAATAAACGGGGTTTCCGGCCAAATAACCAGGTCGGGAAACGACATTATCGGCTATATGAACCATTCTATCTAATGACCCTTACGGGCACAGACTATTCTCCAAAATGACATATTCTATCGTACGACCTTGTGTCCCGTTGGGCCAAATGTGATAGTCAAGTAACCTTTTCGGCAAAACGACCTTCTCTACTTAAGGACCCCTTCAGCCAAATTACATCTTCGACCCAATAAATGTTCGACAAATACATATTCGGCGGTGTGATCTGTTCGGCCTAGTGGCATTCTTCGGTGATTTTCGCCTAAACGACATTTTCGGCTGAACTAGGTGTGAGGGTGAGATATATTAGGAGTTGGGTAATCCACTTTTAGAGTGCATTGATGACAGATATGAAAATATCGTTTAACGGTTTGGTTGCCAACACTAACTAGTAAATAGCACGCCATGACTTTGCCTCTTTCCTCGTGCCACAACGAACGGAGTCGCACGCACGATAAGACAGCACACGCGTGATAGCTTGTCCGGCAGAACTGGGCCGCACACTAGGGAGGGACCGTCTGGCCGAATACTGTTCGGCCGAATGCCATTTGACCGAAGGCCACTAGACCGAACGTTGTTTGGCCGAATAGACCATTAGGCCGAAGGTCATTTGGCTGATAAGGGCTGATAAGGGGTAAGGGAGCGTCCACAAATTACGTAACGCTTAGAGGGGGAGATGGGGTTGAGCGAAGTGTGACGGTCCATACACGGTCCATAATAATTTTGAAATGTTTCATACAAAATGTGTGACATGGGGGGGGGGGGGGTTTGAAAATTCCCAATTTTTGCGTTACGTAATTAATTTAGTCGAATGGGTCATTTGTAAAGTGAGAAATAAGGTGTGGAAAGTGAGACATCTCCCTTCTCACTACTTATTTCCCCCTTCTCTCAGATATGAGACATCCCACTACTCACTTCACACTTCTTATTTTTCACATGCTTTCATATACCTACTTTCGCTGCGATCATTAGCAGTGAGACAGTAGGGCAGTTCAAATTTCAAAAATGTTCGAAAATTTCAACTCCCATATGTCTATTAGCATCATTTTGATAATATAGGAGTCCTGGCAAAATTTCAGGCAATTCGGTGGCCATTTAAAGGTGGCGCGAAGTCAATTTATGTTTATATGGAAATTTGTTTGGGAAAAACTTAAAATTAATTCAAATCCCCCTACAACTCTTAAATCGTGATGAATTCAAATAAACATCCCCAACCTCCATTTTTGGAATCTATTTGAGCTCAACCAGTGGGTAACTCATTAATTTTGATTTATATTTCCACTGCTACGTTGAGGCTAATTACAACATTTTAGCCATTTATCACATATTCACACTGTCAATAGAACCGTTCAATCCACCCATAACTAATGTGTTATCCAGAGGTCTCATTTATATAGATTCCAAAAAGGGTGGTTGGGGATTTTTATTTAAATTCATCACGACTTGACAGTTGTAGGGAGACTTGAATAAATTTTAAATTTTTCCCATACAAATTTCCATATAAACATAAATTGACTTCGCGCCACCCCTAAATGGCCACCGAATTGCCTGAAATTTTGTCAGGACCTCTATATTATCAAAATGATGCTAATAGACATATGGGAGTTGGAATTTTCAAACATTTTTGAAATTTTAACTGCCCTAGTGAGACACCCCTTGCATATACTTCATATTTTTCGCATACTCACTTTTCAAAGTGAGAAGTGAGAAATGAGAAGTGAGACATATCACTTCTCACTCCTCATTTTTCACTGCTTGCTGTAAAAGTGAGAAGCGCGAAGTTAGTAGTGGGACGTCTCATTACTCACTTCGCGCTTCTCACTTTTTGCAGTGAGAAGTGAGAAATGAGGAGAGAGAAGTGAGACGTCTCACTACTCACTTCTCATTTCTCACTGCTCACTGTAGAAAGTAAGAAGCGCGAAGTGAGTAGTGAGACTTCTCGCAACTCTCTTTTCACAGTGAGAAGTGAGAAATGTGGAGAAAGTCTTGTTACTCACTCCTCATATCTCACTTGTCAAATGATCTATTCTGCCCAGTCATCATTTTGGTAATTGTAACTCATGATATAGGTTATTATATAAGAACCAACTTAATCATATATAATGCACAGATTGGCTATATACGCACCAAAGTGGAGGCAATATATGTACATAAAAAATTTCTTTCACGATTTTTCTTGACATCATACGCACAGTATTACGATTAAACATTAATATAAAAAAATTAAAAAAAAAACTTTTTCAGCACCAAGTCTCGAACAGACGATCTTTGGATTTGCAGGCGAATACTTTACCACCGTACTACACTGCACACCTTGAAGTGAATTGGATTTTTGTCCAACATAAATTACACAATTTATATCTTTACAACTGCTTGAAGCTTCTACAAGCCATTTGCACTGAAGTGGTTTCGATTGTATTACGATTCACATAGACATTCATTCGCACTGATATAGGTTATTGCAAGGAATATAAGTCATTACGAGTTTTTATTCACACAATTACGATTGATTTTCACTACGGTAAAAATTATCGTATACGATGCATTCAATACAACATTTTTCGACAATAATTTGACAAAGTTTGATATGCAATGCGATTTAGATTTTTGATGGACGCAAATGCGACTTTATTTGCTGTTTGTTATACGATATGTGGTTTACTGGGTGCCAAATGTCCTATTCGGCCAAATGTCCTTTTCGGCCAAATGTCCTATTCGGCAAAATGTGCTATTCGGCCGAATGACCATTTAGGCCAAATGACCCTTTCGGCCAAATGACCCTTTCGGCCAAATTACTATCAGCCAAATGACTTTTTTGGTCAAATGACTCTTTCGACCAAATGACACTTTCGGTCAAATGACCCTTTCGGCCAAATAACCCTTTCGGCCAAATTACCAATTCGGCCAAATGACCTTTTCGGCCAGATGACCCTTTCGGCTGGAGATGGGTTTCGGCCTAATGGTTTGGGCATTCGGCCAAATGGCTTTCGGCTGAATGAGTTTCCTTCCCCGATTTGTTCCGCCAAACTTCTTTTTCGGCCACATGACTTGTTAGTTTAAATGGTTTCTTCGGTCAAACCACTTATTTGGCCGATCGAAATATTCCAAAAAGTTTTTGGCCGAGTGACTGTCGGTCGAACGATCCTTCTTCCTTATGAATTTTGTAAAAAAAAACGTTGAAGATTGTTATGGATTGAACTATTCAGATAGATATCTTCAGATTGTGCCCTGGTGCCGGTTACTTGCACCATCAAACTGACCAACAAGGTTCAAAATTAGTTCAAAGGAAAACGTACGATTATTTTTTATTCTCGATCTGACTTTGAAAATTGTGTGTAAAACTAATAGCTTTGGTGATGTTGGATATAAGTCTTATTAACGATCTTCAGAATCACTTTCTTCAGGTTCCGGGTTTTCCCGGAAGTGGCCAGAAGTGGACTCTATACCAAAAATGTTATCCTACGTTCTTGCCTTTCTCGTACACCAAGGTGTAACAAAAAGGCTATATATTCACTCCAAATATACATTTTTGATATGAGGCCCGAAGTGCCGATCAATTTAGCTCGACAAATTGAGGTGATGTCTGTCTGTGTGTATGTATGTGCGAAAAAACTCACTCACTTTTTAGGCACATATCCATGTACTCGTAACAAGTTGCATCCGAAGAGGAATCTTGTCCCATTGTTTCCTATTGAAAATTGGCCAGATCGGACTATGATCTTAAAAGTTATGGCCGAAATTTGGGGGAGAATAATGTGAGAACTCACCAAACTGTACCCATTGTAAAGCTGAACATCCCACAACCTCTTTTGAATGCCCGAAATGTCAATGACATGAATTAAAAATGACATTAGTTTTGTTGTCGTTTTACATAGCAACGAGCTTTTTTCGATCTAGTACCCATTTCAATTTTCCTTCCAAGGGGCAGCAGGGACTATGTCCAAGGGCTTGACGACCCCTCCCCATTGCCACTGCGAGTTAGGGGGCCTGCCTAGGATGTGGTGGGGTTTGACAGTGGGCTCTGTCAAACCTCTACAAAAAGCTGCATGTGTCTATAAGCAGGCCCTATCAAACCCAGTCAACACATGAACGTATATGGTGTCGTGTAGGATGCTGAAGTACAGGCGATAGGGGTACTTCTTCACACAACATGTATGTATATCGTCTCCAATTTAGCATCTTGTATTGCACCATGTGCGATTTTATGTAGACTGGGAAGTGACCGTGTGCCACTCAAAGCGCACAAGCCCAACACGAGTGCCAACCGGCACATCAGGATTAATACCAGTGAGATCCTGATTACGATATACTGGTCACGGCAAGCGACACACACACGCGCGCGTAGGTAATGCAAAATAAACGACATGTAAAATGAACTTAAATTTTTCATTCTTATTTAACCTCAAATAGAGATAAAATAAGGGTTGCTGAATGACATTAGCTTTCCGATTACTATCAATTATTTTCAATTTTAATCTCGTTTCTTTTTTACTTTTCTTACATTAAAGAAATGATGACGCGGGCGCCTAATCCGAAATTCAAATGAACAATCGCTCACTTTGAGCGATTGATTGTTTATTCGCGTGAAGAATGAACAATTAAACAAATTAAGGAAATGCTAATATTGCTATTGTTGCATGGCATCTATTATTACCATTTGCAGGGCTGTTACAACAGTCGCGGATTTCGCGAATTTCGCGTTTTTCGCGAATTTCGCGGATTTACCATTCCAGTCGCAAAAATCGCGGTTCCGTCAAACATTGTCGCGAAAATCGGGGATTTATATCTACACTTTCGCGAAAATCACGATTTTCCTCAATTTAATTTTAAAATCAAATTAAAATAAGCGATCCGTCAATATCAAACACATGGTATTTGAACAATCTTCCAATAGTCGTATGGATGTTGGTTTAAGTGGACACATAGAAAGTCTGTCGAATTGTGAGATCGATCATATTGTATTTTTGGGTTACCGAAATGCCGAGAACTATTTATTTCATTGCTCAGAACTTTTGTGCCGCTAATTGCGGAATTACAATTATCATTACTTGCGCTGCATAGAGGTCGATAAATTCGGATCAAACGCAGTAATATTCACACCTGCAACTGCCGGGACGAAACTGATAGCTAATCGAAGCTGTCTTTATTTAGGTGTTTTTAAATTTATAATATTAGGTTCAACACCAATAAGGAAAGAAATTAGAAGGAATTAGCAATTTAAATTAAAAGCTTGCGAGTCAACCAAGGGCTTCGCCAGTTATTTTGAATTAAAATTATCACATTAAAATGATTGTTAGGATAAAATTTGGTAGAGAAAAAACACTATAAAATAGACAAAAATAGCGATGATAGGGTCCCGACGGTTCCGGCTTCTCCCTGAGGACTGGAATCCTGGGGTTCCTGCCGCTTGTATGGCTTCTATTCTAAGTGTGGTGCAAATATGATTCATCTGCATCCTCGAGTGTCTCGCAGTAATCTTTTCTTTGCGCGCTGTTCTCCGGTGGTATGTTGACTTGCTGCTGAAGGATTGAGGTCTAGGTTGGGAATGCCACATTTTGACCATCCTCGCCAATATTAGCTGCCAAACAGAAAATCCTTGTGGATTGTTTGACCTTTTTTTTTTGTCGAGAACGGATCAGATCGCCTTTCAATGGTTTTGTCGATATTCAGAAATCCGAATATCGTCGGTTGAACGATAGAGAGGTTTTTTTAGTTGCGTCCAGTTTTGTACCATGTTCAATGACTCCTACTATATATTGCAGGCATCTCATACATACCATTAAGTGTTTGTCCTTTGTTCTATTATGCATTCAAATAACTTTTTGGTAGGCTAGTTTTTGTTCCGTTACCTTCGCTTCAAAATTCATCGCTATTCTTTTCTAGAGTTCGTTCGTGACTACTTAGTTGAAACAAACTGTTTGACTAAACGTGAGCCTTGAGACTCCAAACTAATCCTACGATGGATAGCACATACGGCGTTGTAATGCTCACTATAGATGGCAGAACGCCATCGTGTACGTGGCCTACCATGAAGCCTACGGCCTCTTCTGGGATGTCTAGTGCATGTTATAATCGTAGGCCTAAGAACCGTTCCTGTCCACCTCTGGCACCGTAGGCATTTCGCCTACGTGCTTTTTAATCAGATTCGTCAAGCTTGGTTCGGGCCTCTACAGAGCTCTGTTGAGAAACGCTTGTTTTTAAAGAAATTAAATTAAAGAAGTACACAATGCAATGACTGATCAATAAATAGCCTGACGGATTATTGATGCGTCCAGGCCCTTGTAAAAGAACGATAGTAGAGATAAGAAGAATTCCATATTGCCTTCCCAAGCAAAATTGTCTTTTGTCGGTTTCCCGAGTTTCCCGGCAAATGAAAAAATGAATTTCTTTTGGACATAGTTCAACGCTGCACATATATTTTCTCTGGCTCATGATATGGTTAAAGCGTTAACTATGCAGTTTTAGATATTACATAAATTAGCGAATTTTCTTTCATTTTGTTTTCTATTGACAAATAGATTTGAAGCAAAAATATTGATTTTTTTAAATTATAGAACGTGTTTTGAAATAAGAAATCATATTTTTGTTCGTCGCGGATTTTTTTTAGTCGCGGATTTCAATTTGCTAGTCGCGGATTTCGCGGATTGGAATTCGACTAGTTTGTAACAGCCCTGCACTTGGCTAATCAAAACTGTTAACACTGCTGATGTGTTTAAACCAGGTATTCAAAACGTAAATCTAACTAATTCAACAATAAAATGTGGAAGCTTTGACAGGGCGACGCTGTTACTAACAAATTCTATATTTGGTCTCCCATATTCATGACATTTTCCAATACTACGTTACTATTTCTAAATTAAGAATAGCATCCAGCAGTGTAAGAATGCTAAATACTTTGAACAAAACGAATACTTACTACGGAATAAAATCGTCGAAACTTGTTCGTCAAACGCTTTATTACACAGCTGTGCTGGACTAAAATACCTCGCACATATCCGTCAGACTGCCGCCCGTCTAGACCGGCACCGTAGAAGGACCGCACAACGCACCAAAGGGATTTATTTGTCGTCATCACCAGTCTCGCACCGGCGGCTAAAAAATAAACCTAATATCGCGGCACGTCGCCGTGGCAGTTTTCAGTTTTGGTAGTCTCGTTTTCGACCGGCTGTCAGCCAGCCAGCGTCGCGACGAGGCATGCGAATTAACGCTCTCTGACTTTCGCAACCAAGCGGGAGAGAATTGTTGTAAATTTTATGCACAATTAAAATAATTCACAAGGTTTTATTATGATTCTGTTTGCCATTTGCCATGAGTAACAAACAATGCTTAGTCGGTAGAGAGCTAAATTTGGAAAATTTCCTCAAGTCGTACCTCAAACAGAATAATGTTCACAATCTGCTCCGCATCCTACGTGACGAGATTGTCAGCCAACTTTTTTCCGACCGGCAATCCGCTCAATTCCCATACCGGGGAGGAGGTTGGCCCCGTGTTCGACTCCGATGGAGGTCCGAAAAGGAAAAACATAAAAACCAGGAATCACTTTGTCCGGGATAATGATGTCTGCAAACCGCAGAGACTCGTTCACACATACCGCACTATTTCTGTGTTCCCCACCCAGCGGCAGTCAGAGTGGCATCAGCGTGATCCGCAATCTGATACAGTATCGGAACGAAACCGAGAGGAAGGCACGCTGGAAAGAAAGGGCTTCCAGCGCGGGGAGGGGCCCCAGGGAGCAAGCGATGATGCTGCAAGTGTGCGCCGCTGCTTTATCGAGTGATACACCGGAGTCAAACGTGGTGAAAATCGTAATTAACAGACCTTCGGCCCAAGAGGTGAGAAAACCAGAAAAATACGGAAGGGAGGAAAAGTTCCGCATATGGAGGATTCTGCTCGCAAGGTTGCTGACAATTTCCCGAGTCTGATGCGCTGCGGACGACGATGACGATAATGGCGATTATGAGGGGACGACCACGACGACGACGATGCGATGGTGACATTGCACGCATGCAGCCGGCGATCGAAAGGGGGGAAACGTGCTCACGGGAGCAGAGGAAACCACATATGATGTTACTGACATCTACCAGCCATGGAAAATGATAATTACATATTTTCATTAAAATAATGACTACTTTTATTATTCCTTAATTAATGGAATTTTGCTTTTATCACATTTGGTCACGGTGGTGGTCGTTTAGTGGAATGGGCTGATGAGTATTATTGTCATCTAACGGGGTTGCATCGAC
Source organism: Armigeres subalbatus (assembly GCF_024139115.2). Lineage (NCBI taxonomy): Eukaryota > Metazoa > Arthropoda > Insecta > Diptera > Culicidae > Armigeres > Armigeres subalbatus. The sequence goes on from NC_085141.1 coordinate 272,638,805, forward strand.
CGTTTTGAGTCGTGCGGTTTCAGTGATAACGACTTGATGGCATGCAATGAATGAGAACGAGGAGACATTTTCGATCCTAAGCTCTTAGCTTTGATCCTTTTCTCAAAATAATTCAATTGACGATAAGGTACTTATATGCATTATATTGGTCACCCTTCACATCGTTAACAAATTATGGCGGCTGTAATAAAATCGTGAAAGTATTGTTGCGAAAAACGAATGTCATATTTATTAGCCATGGTTAAATTATGAGTTGGTCATTGAAATTGATTTTCAATATATGCAAGGAAAACAGGTAGATGCTTAAAATTATGAAAATAAAAAGAAACTATTTACATTAGTGTAGCATCATAACTCGCTAAAAGGGAGTTTGTCAAGCCCAAGGACTTGGTATACTGCTCTGTTGCTTTTTTAAATAATTGTGTGATTCAGTGCGTCAAGCTGACAGTCAGCTGTTAAAATTACATTCTGGGTGTATAAATGCCCCAAATCTGTATTCAAATGTACGAACTGTGATTCATCTCGCCGCTCCGATTACATATCAATTACTACTGACCGGGAAATTTAGATCACCAGTTCGGATCGCTGCCAGAAACGCTTTTCCGATTCTCCAGCAACTGAGTTCACCCGATCCGATTGAAATCGATACCGACCGACCACACCGATGTTATTGGCAATGCACATAAATACGTTTTGTTGCCGCAAACCAAAAGTCCAAGGTTGGCTGTAATCCAGCGGACATAACGCTCCCGTTCGAATGTTGTTGTTGCTCATGTGCCGTACTTTTGCGGATCATAATGGACAATGCACTCCACTCCACACCGCAGATTCAAGAGCTCGCCGTTCTGTGCGTTGGATGCGATTGTGATGCAGATGCAGGGGGATTTGCAGCGAAGGATAGCGAAAACCAACCGACCTGCGACCCGCAGTCACTGGATAAATGCCGTATCAGCGCACTCAGCAGCAGTGAGCGAGCGGTAGCGCTGGCAAAATTGAAAAACAGGCGAGAAACCGGGAAAATCAATTTTCAGCTTCGCAGCGAAAGCTTTTCGCAAAAGCCAATTTGATGTTCGCTTTTGTTGTCTGTTGATCCGCAGCTCAGTCGGTGTGAAACATTTTATTTTGGTTCACTTTCTGGTCAATCAGATGTTTAATGCTGCGAACGTGATCGATGGCATCATTTTTTATTTCAGCTTTTTTTTTGCTCTCTCTCTCGATTGCCACAGGAATTAATCGAGTTTGTTTGTTGTTTTTCTGTATGAAAAAGCAGCGGAAAAAATGACATTCAGGTACCGACCGATATAATTTTGATTGTGTCACACTCACCGCACAAAAACAAAGAGTGCAATTGACGTCAATTTGGTGCTGCAAGCAAATGGAAAATAAAAATCATGTTTTTATAGTTTGAAGGCCGTCAAGAAGCGGTAAAAAAACAACCGATTTAATACGTTTGAATTCATTTTTCGAATAACGTTGAAAAACGGCATAAAACAACAGGAAACAGGGAAACAAAATTGGTCGAAATAGTGGTCGATCTAGTTCCATCACGCAGTTTCGAGGGCATTTCACTCAATTAGCGAAGCTGAGATGAAAAGATAACATTTGTCGAAATATAAAAGTTGAAATAAATAAGTTGATTTCAACATCCAAGTGTAAGGTGGTATTCGTTTCGTGATTACATATTCAGTTATCGGACACCTTAGTTTTTATTAAACTTTTCAAAATATTTCTACCGAAGATTTAAAAAAAAGAACAATCGAAAAATTCAATGGAAAAGATTAAGAAGAATTTACTAATAAGTGAAAAGTTTCTTAGTCTATTTGATTATCTACAGCTTGGAAACTGTGTTCTACCGGAATGGGCTCAACCAGTGGAAGCCGGAAATTGATGTTCGGCGCCATTTTGAAATTCAAGATTGCCGACTTCCGGTTTGCTAAAATGACTGAAAATCAGCACCATTTTAGAATTTAAGGTCTGAGGAAAGCTCTCTCGCGGTAGAGCGCTATTTTCGTACTAAAATGTTTATAACTCGGAATTGGGAACGAATTTCGCTTATCCCAACTGACAATCTCTTTGAAATTTATCAAGGAATCTTCCTACAAAATTTCATGGACCTACTATTTCCCAAATTTGAATTAAGCTCTAAATACTGAACAATTGTACAACTGAAATTTTCGCTTCTCAGTACCTCTCTCCGATGATTTGAGGCACAAAGGAACCGAATTTCGCAAAACCCAACAGACAAAAGTTTTGAATTTTTCCAACGATCATTTTGATGTAATAAAAAGTATATGTCACCGCAATAAATTTTGCAGGAAGCTCTTTTTACTTCAACCAAGTTTTTTTAAATTCCTTACAAAAGTTACCATTTCGGGAGAGCAGCCAACAGCATATTTTCTCCTCCTGCGCACGGCAGGAAAGGAGCGATGAGAGCGATAGAAAGTCCGTCAACTTTGTATCTAGCGTGACACTAGAAAAAAGCGTATTCCTGTTTGTGAACACGTGGATACCAAATATATGAATTGAAATCAAATATAGGAATAAGATGAGATAAACAATTGAAAATAAATAAGACAAATAATAAGTTCCTCCAGGAATTCCTCCGGAAGTTCCTCCAGGAATTCCTCCGGAAGTTCCTCCAGGAATTCCTCCGGAAGTTCCTCCAGGAATTCCTCCGGAAGTTCCTCCGGAAGTTCCTCCAGGAATTCCTCCGGAAGTTTCTCCAGGAATTCCTCCGGAACTTCCTCCAGGAATTCCTCCGGAAGTTCCTCCTGGAATTCCTCCGGAAGTTCCTCCAGGAATTCCTCTGAAAGTTCCTCCAGGAATTCCTCAAGATGTTCCTCCAGAAGTTCCTCCGGAAGTTCCTCCAGGAATTCCTCCGGAAGTTCCTCCAGGAATTACTTCGGAAGTTTCTCCAGGAATTCCCTCGGAAGTTCCTTCAGGAATTCCATCGGAAGTTCCTCCGGAAGTTCCTCAGGAATTCCTCAAGAAGTTCCTCAGGAATTCCTCCGGAAGTTCCTCCAGGAATTCCTCCGGAGGTTCCTCCAGGAATTCCTCCGGAGATTCCACCAGGAATTCCTCCGGAGGTTCCCCCAGGAATTCATTTGGAAGTTCCTCCGTGAATTCCTCCGAAAATTTTCAGAGAAGGGTAACATCCGGAGGAATTCCCAGGGAATTTCCGGAGGATTTCCCGGGGTAACTTACAGAGGAATTCCCGGGGGAACTTACGGAGGAATTCCCGGGGGAACTTACGGAGGAATTCCCGGGGGAACTTACGGAGGAATTCCCGGGGGAACTTACGGAGGAATTCCCGGGGGAACTTACGGAGGAATTCCCGGGGGAACTTACGGAGGAATTCCCGGGGGAACTTACGGAGGAATTCCCGGGGGAACTTCCGGAGGAATTCCCGGGGGAACTTCCGGAGGAATTCCCGGAGGAACTTCCGGAGGAATCCCGGAGGAACTTCCGGAGGAGTTCCCGGGGAATCTTGCGGAGGAATTCCCAGGGGAACTTGCGGAGGAATTCCCGGGGAAACCCCTTCTTCCAGGAGTTCCCCCGAGAATTCCTCCGGAAGTTCCCTCGGGAAATCCCCCGGAAGTTCCCCCTGGAATTCTTCCGGAAGTTCCTTCGGAAGTTCCGGGAATTTCTCCGGAAATTCCGGAAATTTCTCCGGGAGGAACTTCCGGAGGATTTCCTGGAGAAACTTCCGGAGGAATTCCTAGAGGAACTTCCGGAGGAATTCCTAGAGGAACTTCCGGAGGAATTCCTAGAGGAACTTCCGGAGGAATTCCTAGAGGAACTTCCGGAGGAATTCCTAGAGGAACTTCCGGAGGAATTCCTAGAGGAACTTCCGGAGGAATTCCTAGAGGAACTTCCGGAGGAATTCCTAGAGGAACTTCCGGAGGAATACCTAGAGGAACTTCCGGAAGAATTCCTGGAGGAACTCCTGGAGGATTTCCTGGAGGAACTTCCGAAGGAATTCCTGGAGGAACTTCCGAAGGAATCCCTGGAGTAACTTCCGAAGGAATTTCTAGAGGAACTAGAGGAAGAATTCCTCCAGGAATTCCTCCGGAGGTTCCTCCAGGAATTCCTCCGGAAGTTCCCCCAGGCATTCATTTGGAAGTTCCTCCGTGAATTCCTCCGGGAGTTTTCAGAGAAGGATAACTTCCGGAGGAATTCCTAGGGAACTTCCGGAGGGGAACTTTCGGAGGAATTCCCGGGGGAACTTACGAAGGAATTCCCGGGGTAACTTACGGAGGAATTCCCGGGGGTACATCCGGAGGAGTTCCTGGGGAATCTTGCGAAAGAATTCCCAGGGAAACCCCTTCCTCCGGGAGTTCCCCCGAGAATTTTTCCGGAAGTTCCCTCGAGAAATCCCCCGGAAGTTCCCCCTGGAATTTTTCCGGAAGTTCCTTCGGAAGTTTCGGGAATTTCTCCGGAAATTCCGGGAATTCCTCCGGGAGGAACTTCCGGAGGATTTCCTGGAGGAACTTCCGGAGGAATTCCTGGAGGAGCTTCCGGAGAAATTCCTGGAGGGACTTCCGGAGGAATTCCTGGAGGGACTTCCGGAGGAATTCCTGGAGGGACTTCCGGAGGAATTCCTGGAGGGACTTCCGGAGGAATTCCTGGAGGAACTTCCGGAGGAATTCCTGGAGGAACTTCCGGAGGAATTCCTGGAGGGACTTCCGGAGGAATTCCTGGAGGAACTTCCGGAGGAATTCCTGGAGGAACTTCCGGAGGAATTCCTGGAGGAACTTCCGGAGGAATTCCTGGAGGAACTTCCGGAGGAATTCCTGGAGGAACTTCCGGAGGAATTCCTGGAGGAACTTCCGGAGGAATTCCTGGAGGAACTTCCGGAGGAATTCCTGGAGGAACTTCCGGAGGAATTCCTGGAGGAACTTCCGGAGGAATTCCTGGAGGAACTTCCGGAGGAATTCCTGGAGGAACTTCCGGAGGAATTCCTGGAGGAACTTCCGGAGGAATTCCTGGAGGAACTTCCGGAGGAATTCCTGGAGGAACTTCCGGAGGAATTCCTGGAGGAACTTCGGAGGAATTCCTGGAGGAACTTCCGGAGGAATTCCTGGAGGAACTTCCGGAGGAATTCCTGGAGGAACTTCCGGAGGAATTCCTGGAGGAACTTCCGGAGGAATTCCTGGAGGAACTTCCGGAGGAATTCCTGGAGGAATTCCTGGAGGAACTTCCGGAGGAATTCCTGCAGGAACTTCCGGAGGAACTTCCGGAGGAATTCCTGGAGGAACTTCCGGAGGAACTTCCGGAGGAATTCCTGGAGGAACTTCCGGAGGAATTCCTGGAGGAACTTCCTGAGGAATTCCTGGAGGAACTTCCTGAGGAATTCCTGGAGGAACTTCCGGAGGAATTCCTGGAGGAACTTCCGGAGGAATTCCTGGAGGAACTTCCGGAGGAATTCCTGGAGGAACTTCCGGAGGAATTCCTGGAGGAACTTCCGGAGGAATTCCTGGAGGAACTTCCGGAGGAATTCCTGGAGGAACTATCGGAGGAATTCCTGGAGGAACTTCCGGAGGAATTCCTGGAGGAACTTCCGGAGGAATTCCTGGAGAAACTTTCGGAGGAATTCTTGGAGGATCTTCCGGAGAAATTCCTGGAGGAACTTCCGAGGAACTTCCTGGAGGAACTTCCGAAGGAATTCCTGGAGGAACTTCCGAAGGAATTCCTGGAGGAACTTCCGGAGGAATTCCTGGAGGAACTTCCGGAGGAATTCCTGGAGGAACTTCCGGAGGAATTCCTGGAGGAACTTCCGGAGGAATTCCTGGAGGAACTTCCGGAGGAATTCCTGGAGGAACTTCCGGAGGAATTCCTGGAGGAACTTCCGGAGGAATTCCTGGAGGAACTTCCGGAGGAATTCCTGGAGGAACTTCCGGAGGAATTCCTGGAGGAACTTCCGGAGGAATTCCTGGAGGAACTTCCGGAGGAATTCCTGGAGGAACTTCCGGAGGAATTCCTGGAGGAACTTCCGGAGGAATTCCTGGAGGAACTTCCGGAGGAATTCCTGGAGGAACTTCCGGAGGAATTCCTGGAGGAACTTCCGGAGGAATTCCTGGAGGAACTTCCGGAGGAATTCCTGGAGGAACTTCCGGAGGAATTCCTGGAGGAACTTCCGGAGGAATTCCTGGAGGAACTTCCGAGGAATTCCTGGAGGAACTTCCGAGGAATTCCTGGAGGAACTTCCGGAGGAATTCCTGGAGGAACTTCCGGAGGAATTCCTGGAGGAACTTCCGGAGGAATTCCTGGAGGAACTTCCGGAGGAATTCCTGGAGGAACTTCCGGAGGAATTCCTGGAGGAACTTCCGGAGGAATTCCTGGAGGAACTTCCGGAGGAATTCCTGGAGGAACTTCCGGAGGAATTCCTGGAGGAACTTCCGGAGGAATTCCTGGAGGAACTTCCGGAGGAATTCCTGGAGGAACTTCCGGAGGAATTCCTGGAGGAACTTCCGGAGGAATTCCTGGAGGAACTTCCGAAGGAATTCCTGGAGGAACTTCCGGAGGTATTCCTGGAGGAACTTCCGGAGGTATTCCTGGAGGAACTTCCGGAGGTATTCCTGGAGGAACTTCCGGAGGTATTCCTGGAGGAACTTCCGGAGGAATTCCTGGAGGAACTTCCGGAGGAATTCCTGGAGGAACTTCCGGAGGAACTCCTGGAGGAACTTCCGGAGGAACTCCTGGAGGAACTTCCGGAGGAATTCCTGGAGGAACTTCCGGAGGAATTCCTGGAGGAACTTCCGGAGGAATTCCTGGAGGAACTTCCGGAGGAATTCCTGGAGGAACTTCCGGAGGAATTCCTGGAGGAACTTCCGGAGGAATTCCTGGAGGAACTTCCGGAGGAATTCTTGAAAGAACTTGCAGATGAATTCCTGGAGGAACTTCCAGAGGAATCCCTGGAGGAACTTATGGAGGAATTCTTGAAAGAACTTCCGGAGGAATTCCTGAAGAAACTTCCGGAGAAATTCCTGGAGGAACTTCCGGAGGAATTCCTGGAGGAACTTCCGGAGGAGTTTCTGGAGGAATTCCTGGAGGAACTTCCGGAGGAATTCCTGGAGGAACTTCCGGAGGAATTCCTGGAGGAACTTCCTGGAGGAACTTCCGGAGGAACTTAAAGCGGAATTCCTGTAGGAACTTCTGGAGGCATTCCTGGAGGAATTCCTGCAGGAACTTCCGGAGGAATTCTTAGAGGAACTTCCGGAGGAATTCCTGGAGGAACTTCCGGAGGAATTCCTGGAGGAACTTCCGGAGGAATTCCTGGAGGAACTTCCGGAGGAATTCCTGGAGGAACTTCCGGAGGAATTCCTGGAGGAACTTCCGGAGGAATTCCTGGAGGAACTTCCGGAGGAATTCCTGGAGGAACTTCCGAGGAATTCCTGGAGGAACTTCCGGAGGAATTCCTGGAGGAACTTCCGGAGGAATTCCTGGAGGAACTTCCGGAGGAATTCCTGGAGGAACTTCCGGAGGAATTCCTGGAGGAACTTCCGGAGGAATTCCTGGAGGAACTTCCGGAGGAATTCCTGGAGGAACTTCGGAGGAATTCCTGGAGGAACTTCCGGAGGAATTCCTGGAGGAACTTCCGGAGGAATTCCTGGAGGAACTTCCGGAGGAATTCCTGGAGGAACTTCCGGAGGAATTCCTGGAGGAACTTCCGGAGGAATTCCTGGAGGAACTTCCGGAGGAATTCCTGGAGGAACTTCCGGAGGAATTCCTGGAGGAACTTCCGGAGGAATTCCTGGAGGAACTTCCGGAGGAATTCCTGGAGGAACTTCCGGAGGAATTCCTGGAGGAACTTCCGGAGGAATTCCTGGAGGAACTTCCGGAGGAATTCCTGGAGGAACTTCCGGAGGAATTCCTGGAGGAACTTCCGGAGGAATTCCTGGAGGAACTTCCGGAGGAATTCCTGGAGGAACTTCCGGAGGAATTCCTGGAGGAACTTCCGGAGGAATTCCTGGAGGAACTTCCGGAGGAATTCCTGGAGGAACTTCCGGAGGAATTCCTGGAGGAACTTCGGAGGAATTCCTGGAGGAACTTCCGGAGGAATTCCTGGAGGAACTTCCGGAGGAATTCCTGGAGGAACTTCCGGAGGAATTCCTGGAGGAACTTCGGAGGAATTCCTGGAGGAACTTCCGGAGGAATTCCTGGAGGAACTTCCGGAGGAATTCCTGGAGGAACTTCCGGAGGAATTCCTGGAGGAACTTCCGGAGGAATTCCTGGAGGAACTTCCGGAGGAATTCCTGGAGGAACTTCCGGAGGAATTCCTGGAGGAACTTCCGGAGGAATTCCTGGAGGAACTTCCGAAGGAATTCCTGGAGGAACTTCCGGAGGTATTCCTGGAGGAACTTCCGGAGGTATTCCTGGAGGAACTTCCGGAGGTATTCCTGGAGGAACTTCCGGAGGTATTCCTGGAGGAACTTCCGGAGGAATTCCTGGAGGAACTTCCGGAGGAATTCCTGGAGGAACTTCCGGAGGAACTCCTGGAGGAACTTCCGGAGGAACTCCTGGAGGAACTTCCGGAGGAATTCCTGGAGGAACTTCCGGAGGAATTCCTGGAGGAACTTCCGGAGGAATTCCTGGAGGAACTTCCGGAGGAATTCCTGGAGGAACTTCCGGAGGAATTCCTGGAGGAACTTCCGGAGGAATTCCTGGAGGAACTTCCGGAGGAATTCCTGGAGGAACTTCCGGAGGAATTCCTGGAGGAACTTCCGGAGGAATTCCTGGAGGAATTCCTGGAGGAACTTCCGGAGGAATTCCTGCAGGAACTTCCGGAGGATCTTCCGGAGGAATTCCTGGAGGAACTTCCGGAGGAATTCCTGGAGGGACTTCCGGAGGAATTCCTGGAGGAACTTCCTGAGGAATTCCTGGAGGAACTTCCTGAGGAATTCCTGGAGGAACTTCCGGAGGAATTCCTGGAGGAACTTCCGGAGGAATTCCTGGAGGAACTTCCGGAGGAATTCCTGGAGGAACTTCCGGAGGAATTCCTGGAGGAACTTCCGGAGGAATTCCTGGAGGAACTTCCGGAGGAATTCCTGGAGGAACTTCCGGAGGAATTCCTGGAGGAACTTCCGGAGGAATTCCTGGAGGAACTTCCGGAGGAATTCCTGGAGGAACTTCCGGAGGAATTCCTGGAGGAACTTCCGGAGGAATTCCTGGAGGAACTTCCGGAGGAATTCCTGGAGGAACTTCCGGAGGAATTCCTGGAGGAACTTCCGGAGGAATTCCTGGAGGAACTTCCGGAGGAATTCCTGGAGGAACTTCCGGAGGAATTCCTGGAGGAACTTCCGGAGGAATTCCTGGAGGAACTTCTGGAGGAACTTCCGGAGGAACTCCTGGAGGAACTTTCGGAGGAACTCCTGGAGGAACTTCCGGAGGAACTCCTGGAGGAACTTCCGGAGGAACTCCTGGAGGAACTTCCGGAGGAACTCCTGGAGGAACTTCCGGAGGAATTCCTGGAGGAACTTCCGGAGGAACACCTGGAGGAACTTCCGGAGGAACTCCTGGAGAAACTTCCGGAAGAATTCCTGGAGGAACTTCCGGAGGAATTCCTATGAGGAACTTCCGGAGGAATTCCTATGAGGAACTTCCGGAGGAATTCCTATGAGGAACTTCCGGAGGAATTCTGGAGTAACCTTCGGAGGAATTTCTTTGAGGAACTTTCGAAGGAATTCCTTTGAGAAACTTCCAGAGCAATTCTTTTGAGAAACTTCCGGAGGAACTCCTTTGAGGAACTTCGAATAACATCGAAAAGAAGTTCGAATTTGAATAACGCAAATCTATCTGCCAAAATATGCCTATAAGGCTAAAGTTAAGTCATGAAATTGGCCTATTTTTCCGATAAAACTGTTTCCTTTGATCGAAATTCGAATCAAAAAGTCCATATTATCTGCAAACTATCGTATATTGGTGCCTTTCAATGTTTTGAGATACAAAACAGTTCGATATGCTGTATTTTAGCTCAAAGCTACTGAAAATCGATTAGTCGCAATATCGAAATTTTTTTTTTTGCTCGGGCGGCTTTAAGAACAAATTCAATGAACAAACCAAGGATCTAAATCTGTTTCAAACGCCTCAAAGCGCTTTCTACCTTTTTTCAGAGTTGTTCCATTGTGCGTCAGCTCGTTTTGAAGAGTCAGTCACTCTGACTATATGAAACCAAATCCTTGAAAGAATAAAATTGCAAAATATTTGACATTTGCTTGTTTGAATCTGAGATGTTAGAATGCATCTGATTATTGCCCATGATTTTCAATATACCAAGGCCTACATTGATTAAAATATGTAAATATTTTCTACCTCTTGAATGTCATAAAGACACTCTTCAGAACTCACTTGACCGCCATTAGGGTAAGGGAGGTATTTTGGACCACCAGTTCGACGGCTCTTATTTTGGACCATTGAGAGCAAATTACTCTCGGTGGTCCAAAATAAGAACCGCCGTAAGGGTGGTCCAAAATACATCCTTTACCCTACCTAGCGCAAAATACTGGATACCCGGCCAGAAGCCATGAACAGAATAACAAAACGTGACATGGATTTGATTGATATAAGAGAAAAAAGTACAGGCAACAATATAAAAAATTTGCACCGAAATATCATTCAAATATCAAGATATGTTATGGATAAGAACAAACTAATGGCACATGATATTGATCACTTCTTACAAATAGCATAACTTGATCTCCTAATGATATTTTAGTGCAAAATATTGATAATCAGATCTTTTATGTTTTATATCAATCATGTCAATATTTCATTTTGCTATCTCATCATAATTTTAAAAAAATTGCTAACATTTTTTTCTATGAATAAATGAGAAGAAAAAAATTCAGTTGAGGAGTTTTGATGCTTATTCTGTCAGGATTCGATTCCATCCGTATTCTAATAATGGATTTGCTCCAAAGCTACAGCCATTGCTGCGATCCGGTTTACTGTTTCTACCAGCGAGTGTATCATGACAGGATGTACCCCGAGGACAACCAGCAAAACATTAACTGATTCATCATCAATCTACAACCGATTGACACCGCAAATCCCGGCCCCACGAGGCACCGAACAGCCTCAAAGCTGGTAGCTGTCAACCTCAACTAACGGGCCCAGACTGATTCGAGCCAGATGACACAGTCGATCCATCATCGGACCTTTGCACCTGCTACTGCTGGCTGCAGGCTTCCTTCCCAATCGCTCGGTCCCCAAGTGATAACCCAGCAATATCTTTCGGCGCTCGTGGATATCAGCTTCGAACATCATCGGCGGAGCCTGCAGATCCGCAGTGTTTACAGCAGCAGCTTGCTTGCTTGCTTGGCAGGAAGTTTATGAGCCCAGCAAGTCCCGCCTGCCTGCCGCCCCCGGGGGAGATAGTTTTGACAAGCTCTTGCCGCGTATCGGTACCTACTACCGATGGATATTGCCGCCGCTGTCAGATACAATATCGGATCACATCGCATCGTCCTTCGCGACCGTCGTCATCACGAGTGTGATCCGAAAGCAAATTTCTTTTTTGTTGAACAATCATTTTCCACGGACTATAACAAGAGGTCCACAATGGGCCTCAAATGAAAATTTAGGGAAAAAATCTACAGATATGGTTGAATTGAATTTTTAAATATTTGTATTCGACTATGTAGCTCAATTATTGTTTGTGTATTGCTATTCATTCTATTCGTGCTATTTTATATATACATAAAGTTCTATTCATTGTTTATAGCATTTATATTTTCTTTCCCCAGTTTTTCAAAGAATTTGAATAAATGGATGGAGTAAGGACGAAAATGTAATCTAGAAGATGGAAGATCGATAAAAGAGAACTAGATTCAATATTAGGATTTTATTTCTGAGCTACATAAACTTTTGCATAAGTTCTGTATAAATTTATATCGCCAACTATGGAACGGCAACCCACAGTAGATACGGTCGGTGAGGTTGTCACATCATAAGCTGTTAGCTGAAGTGCTATTGACAGTGTCATCAGTTCGTGCAGAAGAGCGTTGTTTTTGTCTCCCGACGACGCCGATGAGATGAGGTCGTTATAAGCTGATAGAATGCGTATCGGTTTTTTCTTCCATTTTGCCCACACCCGCCCGTGTAGGTTGAAAAACATCAATATTTCCCGAAGGTGCAAATCGCAACATCAATCAAGCAATTTCCACCCAATTGTGTTTACCGTTTTCAAACCGCACAAGCACACGCACGGTCACAACACTGGCGGAGGAGGTTATGTGGGTAATTGTTCGTGGCGTTTGCTGGATGGAGTCCGTTTTCTCCGGAGGAAGCCCACGAACCACAGCACTCTCAGTAATGTTCAACAACGATGGATGGACGATAGTCGATGATGCTGTCGGTCCGGCCAGTGTCACGTCACTCGTCCCCATTGGAACAGATATCAACAGACGCATGTTGGGTGTGTTCCAAAAATTGCGTTCATCGTTGAAACATTTTACGCCTCCTGGTATTACAGCAACGGCACATTTCGGGGTGATGGAGTTCGGTTTTAGCCACCGCAGACGCCAACCAATCTAACGTCAAAGTATGATGAGCACCAGCCGTAGAGGACCGAATGTCCTGCGAGACGTGTTTCAAAAGTATGTTTCGAGAATCGCAACCATTCTGCCCAACAGGTTGATTGACTGATGGAATCGGTTGCAAATTTAGATTTTGTTTCGCATATTTGCAAACGATACACCCAGCAAGTGGTTTTGGGCATGCATTATGAAAGTTTACCAGGAATTCCGAATTTTAAATAATTTAGATAATTCAAACCCATTGAAACCTACACAACACAGGATATAGCCTTATTGTTGAGATCGAAATACCTATTTGAAAAGATACAATAAAGTGGTGGTGGCGTCTTATGACAATTGAAGTCGAAGATGTTCGAAGCAAAGGTATCAAACATTCCAGATGTTGTTTTCGTTCAGGATATTTGAGAGCCTGGCTACAAGCGCGCTGATCACTCTACATTTGTGCACAACTTCGGTTTCTGATGCAAAAAGAGGATATGATGTCGACAGATAATGGGGGCAGCAGGGACTATGTCCAAGGGCTTGACGATCCCTCCCCAGGCCATCTGTGAGTTGTGGCGCCTGCCTAGGATGTGGTGGGGTTTGACAGTGGGCCCTGTTAAACCTCTATAAAAAGCTGCATGTATCCGCAAGTAGGCTCCGCCAAAGCGATCGTGTGCCGCTCAAAGCGCACAAGCCCAAGTCCTGGTGTTAGGTGGGTCGCTAAACAGCCCTGACACGATGGCCCTCCGGCGAGACAGGAGGTTTGCGCAGGCTCAATAAGCCGCCTGGAAAACCAATAATTACGAACAATATAAGAGATAATGCGACTCGATATAATCGACAAAGACCTAGGCGACGAATAAAGGATCACGATTGGAAGCTTGGAACATGGAACTACAAGTCGCTAGGTTTCGCAGGTTGCGACAGGATGATCTACGAATTACATCCCCGCAACTTCGACGTCGTGGCGCTGCAGGAGATTTGCTGGACAGGACAGAAAGTGTGGAAAAGCGGCCATCGGGCGGCTACCTTCTACCAAAGCTGTGGCACCACCAACGAGCTGGGAACCGGCTTCATAATGCTGGGTAAGATGCGCCAACGCGTGATTGGGTGGCAGCCAATCAACGCAAGGATGTGCAAGCAGAGGATTAAAGGCCGTTTCTTCAACTATAGCATCATCAACGTGCACTGCCCACACGAAAGGAGACCCAACGACGAGAAAGAAGCGTTCTACGCACAGCTGGAGCAGGCATACGATGGATGCCCACTGCGGGACGTCAAAATCGTCATCGGTGACATGAACACACAGGTAGGAAGGGAGGAAATGTATAGACCGGTCATCGGACCAGATAGTCTGCACACCGTATCGAATGACAACGGCCAACGATGCATAAACTTCGCAGCCTCCCGCGGAACGGTAGTCCGAAGCACCTTCTTTCCCCGCAAAAATATCCACAAGGCCACATGGAGATCACCTAACCAAGAAACGGAAAACCAAATCGACCACGTTTTAATCGACGGTAAATTCTTCTCCGACATCACGAACGTCCGCACTTACCACAGTGCGAATATTGAATCCGACCACTACCGCGTTGCAGTATGCCTGCGCTCAAAACTCTCGACGGTGTACAACACGCGTCGAAGTCGGACGCCGCGGCTAAAAGACGGTAGACTAGCCCAAGAATACGCGCAGCAGCTGGAAGTGGCACTCCCAACGGAAGAGCAGCTAGGCGCAGCGTCTCTTGAAGATGGCTGGAGAGATATTCGATCCGCCATTGGTAGCACCGCAACCGCTGCACTTGGCACGGTGCCCCCGGATCAGAGAAACGACTTGTATGACGGTATAAGAAGTGAGAAATGGAAAGCAAATAGGGAGAAGCGAGACGTCTAATTTATTTCTCAATTTTCAGTTCTCACTCCGCACCTCTCGTTTTTCACATTTAAAGTTTGCATAAATAAATAAATTAATAAATAAACAAATAAATAAAAAACATTTATTAATTATTTAATAAATAAATTTAAAATAAAACAAATAAATAAATTAACAAAAAAAATATAAATTAATATAAGTAAAAAATGAAAAATAAATAAGTAAAAAATAGAAAATAAATAAGTAAAAAATAAAAAATAAATAAGTAAAAAATAAAAAAAATGAATGAATGAATGAATGAATGAATAAATAAATGAATGAATGTGTGAATGAATGAATGAAAGAATAAATGAATAAATAAATGAATGATTGAATGAATGAATGAATGAATGAATGAATGATTGAATGAATGAATGAAAGTATGAATGAATGAATGAATGAATGAATGAATAAATGAATGAATGAATGAATGAATGAATGAATGAATGAATGAATGAATGAATGAATGAATGAATGAATGAATGAATGAATGAATGAATGAATGAATGAATGAATGAATGAATGAATGAAAGAATTAATTGTTTAATTTTCGTTCCTTATTAAGTGAAGTGAGAAGTGAGATATTCGAGGTGAATATTGGATAGCAAGCACTGAGAAGTATGAAATTAGATGCTCGAAATGAGTACAGAGTGGTGAGAAGTTAATACTAAGATGTATATAGCTGATGCCGACGATGGGTTTTTTCCTTTGGCGCGGAATCCCAGCAAGGGTGCCAATGCATCAGCTCGCATGGAATTTAAAATCTGGAGGTATGCAACTACATTTACCTGCTTTTAAATGCAAAACTCTTAACAGTAGCAGGCATATGAATAATATCAAGTCCCTTCCGTTTTACAAATCCCTCCTCTGTCAAGTCAATCCTAACCCACCCGCAGATTGTCCATGTTTAAAGCTGATCCTTTCCAACTATCCTTCACTCCCTCCACTAGTACAAGAACATCCATTCCCCGATAATATTCATAAATTCTACGTTAAGCAAACAGAAGAACCGAAAATATCGCATAAGCAGCATCCAACGGAGAATTGGCACCACATTTGGACAAATATCGCAATGCAAAGTTTGTCTTCAACCCAGCGCTGCACCCTCTACCTTCTGGTCAACGCGAAACTGGAACATCGGAGACTGATGTTTCGAATGAACAGGGCCGATGGAGAAAACTGCCTGCAATGCAACGGTGCACTTGTGACACTTGAACACAAACTTAGCGAATGTGTACGAGTAGCTTGGAGTTTGCTGCAAAGCAAAATTTCATCATTGCTCAATGGACGGCGAAGACTGCAACCCAAACTATTAGGGAAAATAAAATGGAAAAAGTAAAAAGAAAAATTTAAATATTTTTTCAATATGTCTCTTTTATTGCACAATGCAATAATACTATAGCTATAGAATCTCTAGAATTTGAAATTCAACAAACTTAAGTAATAATGTTGTAAATTAATTTTTATCTCATGCACAAATTTTACACAAAAAATTAGTGGAAAGTGAGAAATGAGTGATGAGTAGTGAGAGATGATAGTTGCGAAATAAGAAGTAGGATGGGGCTCTCCTTAGCCGTGCGGTAAGATGCGCGGCTACAAAGCAAGACCACGCTGAGGGTGGCTGGGTTCGATTCCCGGTACCGGTCTAGGCAATTTTGAAAAATTGAAAATTGTCTCGCCTTCACTGGGCATAATACGAATGATATACATGATATACGAATGCAAAAATGGTAACTTGGCTTAGAAACCTCGCCGTTAATAACTGTGAAAGTGCTTAATGAACACTAAGCTGCGAGGCGGCTCTGTCCCAGTTTGGGGATGTGATGCCAATAAGAAGAAGAAGAAGCAGAAGAAGAAGAAGTAGGATATAAGTAGTAAGTAAAACAGAAGTATGGGGTGAGTAGTGAGAAATAAAAATTGGGTAGTAAAAAACGAGTTGATAAGTAGTGAAAAGTGAGTGGAGAGATATTAGACAGAAAGAAAAAGGAAGACACAAGAAAAAAGGAGAAAAAAAGGAAGAGAAAGAATGTTGTTTCGCACTTCTTCATCGGCTCTCACTTATCAGTTCTTACTATTTCTTGGTCACTCACCATTTCTCACTATTTACTTCATACTTCTCTCTTCTCACCTGTCTCTTCCTACTATTCACTTCGCACTTCTCACTATTCAATCCACTTGGCATATAATACTTCTCACTTCTTACTTATAACTTCTTATTACCTTTAACTTCTCACCAGTGTTCGGATTTTTATTTTCATTAAGAGAGGTCACGCGATATTTACATTTTATTTTCTCCCGCTTTCATAGAAAACATAAACAATGAAAGGAATTCTCCCAAATTTTCACGGATTTTTACTTCATGAAAGCGCATCAAACTATTGTAAACAAATTGTTTCTTATTCAATAATGTTACTTCTATCACGAAAATCGAGAACAATACAATCATGTTATCGACTAGTAATCGTTATTTGAACAGATCTATTAAACTTATTTAGAAAAATAAATTTCAAAACAAAGCAACATTCCCATTCTGCTTGTAATGTCGACCAGGCGACCGGGAGCCTGCTGCATTTTCATTAGGTCTCTTGAAAATGAAAATGCAACTGTTTTCGCTTTCACATGACAGTAACGAAAACTATCAGTACTGCTTCTCACTATTACTTCGCAGTACAAATTTCTCACTTCTTACTTCTCACTCTCATTTCTCACTTCCCACTACTCATTTCTCACTGCGTTTTTTGAATTTCCACGGCTCATTTTTAACTTTTTATGTCTCACTTCTCACTATTTATTTCTCACTTCTCTGTTCACACATCTCACTTCTCTCTTCGTACTTCTTACTTCTCATTCTTCACTTTGCACTTCTCAATTGACCTTTCCCGTCAAAAAATCTTATTCACTCAATCGATTATTTTTTTGTTTAAGATCAGCATTACCAAAGAACCCATATTTTTTACGCCTCTAAGTATTTTCAAAATTTTAAACAAAAAATCGAAAAAGTGCTGTTTTTCAAGATTTGCCTAACATTTGCCCGATTTTGAAAGAAAATTGAATGAATTTTTCTGGCCGGTTCACACGCGCAGCATTTTTTAGATTTTTTAAATAGCTAGAGGTTCAGGAAAAATATGTCTTCTTCGGGAAAGTTAACCTCAAATAAACAAAACACAATTTTTGACGGGAAAGGTCAATTATACCTTCTTATATGTTATTTCTTTTTTCACACTTCTCACTCCTCATTTGTTACTTCTCATTCCTCACTTATCACTTCTCACTTGTCGCTTATCTCTTTTCATTTCAAACTTCTTACTATGTCGTGCATGTAACTGCTTAAGACATCATCGAGATAGCGAGGTAAAAATGCATTTGAAAAATACTTCGACTTAGGAAATGTCGAACAAAAGAGATATCGACTTACGAAGGGAACGGAGGAACATTCGGAAACTTAATGTATCTCAATTTGAAATCATTGCGTGAATGAAGAAATTTGAAAACAAAATTCGAATTGTGAAAAAAATCTCGTGGAAATTAAAACAAGTACACAATTTTTACGAGAATTTTTTATCGTGGATCCTTATTTATTTTTCGATCCTTTTACAAGGTTCACCGTGTTGGACTCGCGATTCGTTTCATCAAACCCGAACTGCTTGAAAACAATATAGAACGATTAGTTCTTGGTCCAAAAACTCCCATTACATATCATGTGCTACCTTTAAAGATTGTTCAAGCTGAGGTGAGAATTTCGAGAAAATTTCAGCCCACGTCGACTGGGCTTGAGACAGCTCGTGAACATGCATTTAAACAGAGTGTAGGGGTAGAAAAAGTTGGTTCTGAAATTTGCCGGGGATAAACCTTACTGTGTGTGACAAAAGTGTGTCATATAACTACCGTTTCTGCCTCATACACATGATGCCTTGGGTTCGATCTCAGGCCCATTTCATTGGCTTACTTTGTATCTTTTTGTATGTATACTTCTCATGTTACAGCAATCGCTAGAACGGGAAATGTAGCGTTTCCATTTCAATCCTGTACCTTCAACTTGACTAGTCTAACAGTCAACTGTTAGTATTGGAAATGCAGGAAAAACTTATTTCTTACATCCAATAAGAATCCCATATTTTACGTTCCTATCACACCGTCAGAAAAGGTTTAAAAAAAATGCGCTGCTCTTGCAAAAACTTTCCAAAACCATCATAGTCATAGCAGAGTAATGACTGAGAATTTCATCTAAAATCACCGTCAGAAATGGTTTAGAAAAATTGCGCTGCTCTAGGACGAACTTCACAAAATGATCATTTTTACGGACGTTCCGGGTTTTCTGGAAGGCCGCCTGGTGGCCACCTGCGGTCATAGCAGTGTGAGAAATGTGTTTTAGCTCAAACATCCCCATCAGAAATGGTTTAGAAAAAATTGCGCTGCTCTAGGACGAACTTCACAAAATGACCATTTTTACGGACGTTCCGGATTTTCCGGAAGGCTACCTATGGTCATAGGTGAGTGAGAACTGCGAATTAACTCCAAGGTTTTTGTCAGAAATGATATAGAAAAAATCGCGCTACTTTAGGATGAATTGTTAATGAAATAAATAAATAATTCATTACTGGTCACTTTTCACAGTGCACCTGAGCCTTCTATTTAGCTATATTTACCCGAGTCTTCTATCGAATCACTTTTATTATCTTTTCAATTGATGAAGAACTATTTTTTTGAGGAATACATGGTGGTTTGGTGCAAATTGGTCAACTGACTAAAAAGTTATCTCATTTTTACTCAATGTGTTGTACTTTTTACAACGGTGCGAGTCCCGGAAGGTTAATAAATTCATCATAAAATTGGTTTAAACTACAAAGCGGCAATTGGGACAACCTTCACCAAAATGTTGCAGAGGTAAAGCAAAAAAATTGGTTTGCATCCTTATAGAGAGAGAGTGATTTATCACATGGCATGTATACAGGTTAATGTGGATTAAAAAACACTTTTTCAAATTTTTTGATGGGCCGCCTTCTTGGTCGGTACTATTTGATGCCCTGACGCTCTGGACAAAATTTCAGTCAAATCGGTCAATGTTGTTTATATGGAAAAATGTATGCAGAAACATCCGAAAATAGTGATTTGCAGTTGGACGGTACAATTTACGATAATCGAAGCCCGATCCCATGATAAAAATGTTACAAATCCTTAAGTGCTTGACATTAAAAAAGCAACATAAGTCCATTTAATCAGGTTTTAATAACATTTCAATAATTTCCACATAATTTGGAAGCAACTGCTGCAAGCTCGCCGCGCTTGTGTCCAGTTGGTAAGGGCATATCGTCCTGCCTACACTGGGGCGTTTTGCCCAGCGAAACATATTTTCGAAAATCGTAACGTTTTCGAAGATGGAAGCAATTTTATATCATATTAACCACTGAGAAAAGTTATTTTGTTGCCCAACTGAGTATTGCCGTTGATCCGACGGGCACAAGAAGGCGAGGTGCGCAGCGGGCAAGGTGGATCGATCAGGTGGAAGATGACTTGCGGACCCTCCGTAGACTGCGTGGTTGGCGACGTGTAGCCATGGACCGAGCCGAATGGAGGAGACTCTTATATACCGCACAGGCCACTTCGGCCTTAGTCTGAATAAATAAATAAATAATGAGTATTGCCGTGCAAGTTTTGCGGACAGTATGCTAGGGGCCGTCCAGAAACCACGTGTTCATATATGGGGGGAGGGGGGTTTGGAAAATGACCACGATAAGCCACATGGGGGGAGGGAGTGTTGCTCTCGAACCACGTGTTTTTTTTTTTACACGAAAAACTTTTGGTGAATAACAAAAATACAGCGGTGTAAAAAATACAAATCAATTAAATTTAATGATTTAATCATTAAACGCAAAGCGCACCTTAGGGCCGATGCCCACGTATCGTCTTTTCAACTCAGCGTTATAAAGACGCAGGTGTGCATCGAGAAAAACCGGTATCGCAGCGTAACGATGCATATCTGCGCTATTTGACCATCTTAGCCTTAGATCCTTTTTCCATAAAAAAATAAACGAAAAAACAGGTTGCGATTCAGTCTCAATTTCCACAACAAAAATTTGGAAAAGAAAAATGGGAAAATAAAAAAATAAAAATCCGCCCCGCCACGCCACCGCCGCAGATGGTTTTTGGCTTCAGTCCGCATCAGCGGACTGCAGCTATAAATTTGAAAAATATTCATGTTTTTACAATAATCCAAGAAAAAAAATTCAAAAGAAATTCTTGTGGATATTCAGGAAAAATCCAGTAAAGAAATTTCCTGTAAAAACTTTGAAATTACTTCATATAATCCTGATAAAGTGCTGGCATTCAGAATGAATTCTCTCTGAAAAATTTTGCTTGGAAATTTGGCTACAAATTGTTAATAAAAAAAAAAAACATTTCCAGTGTAAATTGCGAAAAAAAATCCTTAAAACTCCGAAAAAAAATCCATGTGAATTCTGTCTGATAAATTCAAAACAGTCCCGTGGGAAATACATATAATTTTCAGTAGAAAAAAATGTTCAAATTTTCATATATTTTTTTTACATTTTAATGAAATTTTCTACGACAAGTTCTTTCGAATCTTCACCAGAAATTCTTCTTTATTTCCAAAAGAAGTTTTTCGAACATTTTAAGGAGTGCACTTCAAAATGTTCAGTCTCCAGTTAGCTTTGCGAGCAAAGGCGTAGGGTTGCCAACCCGGAGATGACCAGTTCGATTCTCGTTCCTGTCTAGGATGTTTTCGGGTGGGAAACATTCTCGACACCCTAGGTGTAGTGTATCCATCGTACTTGAAACACAAGATGTATAATCGTGCAATGGCTGGTATATAAAAGCTTTCAATTTATAACTGAGGAAGTGCTAATAGAATATGCTAAGTTGAAAAGCAGAACAACTTCCAGTTGAAATATGGAGCCATAAAAAAAGGAGAAGACTTCTAAATTTTTCAAGAAAACATCTTCTGAATTTCCGAAAGATATTAAACAGCCAATGCCACATGAAACACTTTGATATTTCCGTTGTTTTTTTGTTTTTGGATTTTTTTCAAATTTGGAATTTTGAAATGAATTTTTTTTTGGAATACTTTTTTACGCTCTTTGTGAATTTTATCACATTCTTTTTTATTCGAAGCATTATTTAGAATTTCCACGGAAACGGATTTTCAAAGAATAAATCTTTAGAATTCTCAAGGTTCATGTTTTTTAAATTTGCACCATAAATTCTTCCAAAATTTCATCGGGAATTCATTCTTCTTCGGGAAGTCATTTTGATTTCTTTGTAGGTTCAGCTAAACATTGCTTTAAATCTTTACCATGCAAAATCTTTACCAGGAAATGGTTTAATAATTTTAAGGAATTTTCACATCAGAAAATCTTTAAAACTTTGATATAATTTTTTAAGGAATTCCTACTGGAAATGCTTCAAAAGTACAACCTTTACAAGTACCTACTACAAAAGTACAATTTTTTCGTTATATCCACTTGTTAAAACATCGGAATTTCCTCGGGAAATTCATTATTGGTGTTTCAGATGAACTTTTTTCGATTTTCTACTGGAAAATCTTAGGAATTTCCATCGGAAATATTTTGGCATATTCCGAATAATTTCTTTTGGAAATTAAAAAAACTGCTGTAAATGTCTAAGAATTTCTTTTGGAAAACGAAAAAAATTTCCATTGGAAATTTTGTAGAATTTCCTTTGAAGATTCATTAAAGTTGCCCAGGATTTTGAAAAAAATCTTTAGAAATTCTGTAAAAAAGTAAGCTGGATTTTTTTTCTAATTTATACTGGAAATTCTTCGGAATTTGATGTTTATTGGATTTTTTTTTCAAATTTTTATTTTTTTTTATTTATTTATTAACAATTACCATATAGCAACATAAATAATCACATATTGATTTTCAATGCTTATGCTACTATGCAACATCTAATACCAATAACTACATACTGAATAAGATATTTAGATTCCGCTTAAATAAAGAAAAACTTCTTTCGCACCTATGATTCCTAGCTAAATCGTTCCAAATTCTTATAGCTCGTAGGCGGAAGGAGTCTCTTAAACTGTTTGTGAAACATCTAGGAACGATAAGTAACGAACCTCGCGAAGAACGAGTATATCTAAAAAATTTCGAAGATAAATTGGAGAGTTGTTAATAATTTTGAATGTTTGGATACAGGTTCTAAACTTTAAATGATTTGTAAAATCAGTTCCAAGAATAGCCTTTCTAAAATTGGATAAATGATCAAACTTTTTCAGATTAAAAGCATATCGTGTAGCAGCGTTGAATACTTGGTTTAGTTTTTCGTGTTTTTTAGTTACAAGGCCAAACAAAATATCACCATAATCAAACAGTGGAACTAAACGAGACCTGACCAGTTGAATCCGGATATGTTGGGGAGTACACCGTCTCAATAATACAAGCGAGTGTAAGGCATTATAAAATTTACTGCACACGGCATTAACCTGAGGTGACCAGTTCAAGTTAGTATCCATCATTAAACCGAGATTTTTGACGACATTAGAATATTCAATTATATAGTTTCCCACTCTAATTGATGGTACATTCGACAAAACGGCACGTTTTGTGTGACAAATAATCGTTTGGGTTTTTCCTCCGTTAAGAATCAGGCCGTTTTGCTCGCACCATAGCAATATACTCTGAATGTCAGAGTTTATTCGATTTACCATTTCTGATATTGTGCCAGGGACCCCAGATATGTATAATTGACAGTCGTCTGCATACAGGTGGAATCGACAATGTGACAGATTCAATGGATGATCATTAATGTACATTGAGCAAAGTAGCGGTCCGAGAATTGAACCTTGAGGCACCCCGCTTAGAACAGGAATTAATTCAGATTGTTGGTTGTTGAAGTCAACGTATTGCAATCGGTTGGACAAATATGACTGAATTAATTTTATGGAGAATTGATCTAAATAGAAGTTATATTTTAACTTGTTACACAATTGTCTATGATCAATAGAATCGAATGCTTTACTAAAATCAAGAAGAACCAGTAAAGTGACCATCTTCTTGTCTAACGCTTCTCTAATGTCGTTTTCTATTTTAATAAGCGCGGTTACGGTGCTGCATGATTTCCTATATCCAGACTGGAATGGACATACCAGATCATTGTGTGTCAAGTAGTCATTCAGTTGCTGAGAGAGTAGTGATTCGAATATTTTTGAGAGGGCACAAAGAATACTGATCGGACGATAGTCTCTTTCGGTAACTGGGTGGTCAATCTTACCTATTGGAATTACTTTTGCGATTTTCCAATCAAGTGGGAAATCTGAGGAAGTGATACAACAATTGGGGCCCTCCTTAGCCGTGCGGTAAAATGCGCGGCTACAAAGCAAGACCATGCTGAGGGTGGCTGGGTTCGATTCCCGGTGCCGGTCTAGGCAATTTTCGGATTGGAAATTGTCTCGACTTCCCTGGGCATAAAAGTATCATCGTGCTAGCCTCATGATATACAAATGCAAAAATGGTAACTTGGCTTAGAAACCTCGCAGTTAATAACTGTGGAAGTGCTTAATGAACACTAAGCTGTGAGGCGGCTCTGTCCCAGTGTGGGGATGTATGCCAATAAGAAGAAGATACAAGAATTAAAGATATCCCGAATGTATGAGAGAGTAACACTTAAAGACATTTTTAAAACTTGTAGTGGAATTGAATCATTGCCAACAGCATCACAAGAAGATTTAACAAACTCACTAAGTATTTCGTCATTTGTAACACACCTAAATGAGAAATTCGGGTGTGTTGCAACGTCGTCATTTTGATTGAATGAAAGTGGAGTGTAATGAGCAACAAAGAATGAGTTCAGAGTATCAGCACTTACATCCCTCCACCCATACAAGTGTTTGTTTGTTTTAAGCCTAATCGTTTAATGTTCTTCCAAAGTTGCTTAGCAGGAAGGTCAGCTCTTAACTGTGAGGTAAAATATTGACGTTTCGTACGATTGACCTCTTGGTTTGTTAAGTTACGAAGACAAGTGAATTTTTTCCATTTACGCTGATTCCCTCTATCGCGTTTCCAACATTCATAAGCCTCGGACCGATTTTTAATCAATCGATGAATGTGAGTATTGATCCAAGGAGTACTTGGATCTTTAATCGTTTTTTTCTTGAGCGGAGCATGCTTATCAAGAATGGTGAAGAATACATCATTGAAACATTTTAGTTTTCCATTAATCCCCACACAATTGAACACACCATCAAAATTTACGCTACGTAAATCAGACGGAAATTTTCATCGTAAATATGCATTTCGGATCCTTCTATGGATTCTTATAGTTCTTCAAAATTTCTACCGAACGTTTTCGGAACTCTTCCACAGAATTTCGGAAAAGAATGTCGTTCAAATTCTAATGATTTTTCCGTGGAGACTCCGAAGAATTTCTTGTCAATATTCCGAAGGGTTTCCCTTGCAACTCCAGAATAATTATTCTTGAAAATTAGGAAGATCTTGGAATTTAAAATTAAACTAAGCAATAAATGTAGGCAATAATTTTGGATTAAGAAGCCTAGTTTTTATAATATTGAATAATTAGGATAATTGATCGAATAATTTAATAATGCACCTAATTAGAACATTTAGGTGCATTATTGAATTTTTCGATCAATAATGCACAAAATTCTAGTAGTGCGTATGAAAAAGGTTATGACATAGAGAAGCTTGCATTTAAAAAATCAACATGAAATTCTATATAAAATGCTTTTTAAATTCATAAAAGGGTCTTAGAACTAAGGAGATTCCTGCGATATGAAAAAAAGTGGCAGTGTTCCAGCAAAAAAACACTCCAATTCCTAAAACAATCTAGGTTAAAAAATTGTGTTATAATAACGATTGAAATTGAATTCCAAAACAGATCTCAACCCTTTCAGGACGGATGGGTCATATATGTCCAGCGTTTTAGATTGTCTATAAAATCACAAAAGAGAGCTAGGCCACCATTTTCTTAAGTAAAATTGTTCATCTAGATACACCCAATATTTTTTTTACACGGTTGGTATTCTTCAATTTCCCGGTTAACCTGATTTTTCACAACTTTTGAAATACCACCTGAATTTTCTTTGATTTTTTGTGAATTTTTTGATGGGATTAACTCATAGTTTCATCAACGCTAAAGGTCGTAATAAACTAAAACCCACCCGTGTAAAAAAAGAATCGGGTGTATTGGCTTTACAGAAAAAATATGGGAGCTAAAATTTGACTGACCCTGAAAACTCAGATATCCGAAACCTTGAGAAGATTTCGATTCTAAGACCATACAAATGAAGTTGAAATGTTTGCATCATTCTAAACACACAGATAAGATGGGCCATCCTGAACATTTAGCCAGTGATTAATATTCAGGAATACGAGATGCTCAAGGTACTCTAAAATACTCTCAAGTTCAGCCCACGATACTGGTGGATATTTTGCAATGTCCTCATCATCGGTATATACCCAATCCGATGAAATAATCATATGATCCTAATTTCCATTAACATGAGATCCAAGAGACAAGGTACCCAAAATTATCTTGAGTCAACATCAAGTTGTAAACATTACAACTCCCAGGACGTTTTGTATAACCTAAAAAGTCTGTAGTAGCTTGTATACATAATAATTGTAGTCATATCAACCCTAGGTCCATTGAGATATTATATCATACATCATTCATAAGTTGGTTAATTGGATAAATCAAATGATCCAAACTCTTCTTCTCTTCCAAATCTTCTAAAATATGACCACGTGGTTTCTGGCTGAGGCTGATAAACCAAGTCAAAGTGATTTTTTCACGCAGGTTTATTGCGTTTATCAGTTGAAGAAGTGCATGAACCCAGCAGAACTTTTTTTACAAAAGCAGTGATAAATATATCGTGATGGGCCAACGCTACATCATAGGCTCCCGTGACTCTAGCTAGCAATAAACTCCTAGGATTCTTGAGCACTCTATGGAATAGTCAAATCAATCCCCTGCTTCAATCCATCGGTCGAAATTTTATTCGCAACACTTACACTTGATGTCGATTCATCTAACGCCACACGTACACTAGGGTTGTTTTATACGCTATTTGCATTTGCTTGCTTCGTGGTTTCTGAACTTTTGATTTAATGAAACAATGAGTAAACCCCAATTCCGGGTAAAGTAAGTTTAAAGACAACTTCTGAACAATTCATCCAGTGCGTGTTCCCATTTCATTCTTCAATTGTTTCAGTGCTGCAGATTAACAGCTAGAACTTCCAAAGTTTCAATGTAATCCATGTATATTTCTCTTCGTTAATATGTTTATGTTTAATAAAACATGTTCTTTCTACTATTACAGGTTTGTTATTGGCCATCATTCGATCTTCTGAGTAAAGATACTGATGATATGCTGGGATATCGATCTTAGTTATCTATCTGCTCAGTAAATAAAGTGCAATGTTCGCCATGGAGAACAGTTTTTTCACTGCTTTTGTTGTAGCAACGCCCTCGCAACGTGAACAAACCCCGAACCACGCTGGCTATCCGGATCATCATCAAATGCTCAAATGATTAAGCATATGCGGTATTTCGAAAAATTTCGTTTCAGGGCATTCGAAACGAAATTCAGCGGAATTTCGCGGAATTTTAGTATGGCGAAATCTGATTTTCTGATTTCGTTTCGTATCGTTTAATTCAAAAAAATTTCGACGGAAAAATCATGCTTTTCACGAAATTAAACGGAATTTCGCGGAATCTCGAAATGAATTTTTGAATTTCAAATTTTCATATCATAAAAAAATTTGGCTGCGTCGCTGAATAAAGCCATTCAAACTTTATTTAATTTTTATACATATAAATTCTTTCACTAAATCTCACCACGTAATACAATTCTGTATCTTCAACAGAAACAGATTTAGCTTTCCACTTAAAAAATTCTTCAATGTTTTGTTGAAAGTGTTCAAATATAAAACGTGATGCATAGCTGTTGATTTAAATAACATTGTTCAGTGATGTAGACATAATTTGTACATCTCATAATTTTGGTATACTCTATTTTTATTTAAGTTCACTGAGTTAGGTAATATGTAATGTATTATGAGGCGATTGTTCGATCTGTGCTCTAGTTGTGGAAACTTTTCGATAAACGAAATATTCCTAACTTGTCTACTGAGTATTGTCCGCTTTCCGTTGTCTTCTGAATGTATTCAGTTTGAACAACCATTGTTTATTAGAAACAGTGAAATTGAGATGGTGATGATTCAGAAGTTGTCCTGATTTAGTAGATTTTCAGTTCTTTGCAGATTTAAGAATGCTCAAGGTTTGGGGCATTTTCTGATATCTTATTTATTTTAGATTCTGGAACTGATTCAGATCCATCCGATTGAGATCATTGTCATGACCTAAACTTTTACCTTCAGATATTGTTGATTCCGTATATCATGGAAATCCAGAATTTGCTCACATTAACTAGATCCTGCAGATCCATATACACTGGATTTTGTTTTTACGCGATTTACATTTTCTCAATTTTCCACTCATCCTAAATGTTTAACGTATATTAAATATCATGTGATTTTTCTTCGATTTATTCTGGATTTTTTGAAACATGTTGCGAAGAGTTTGGTGGTAAATTGAAGTCACACGATCAAAAATACGAGCGAAAAAAAATCGTGTAAAAACAAAATCCTGTGTATTTCAAATGCTTCAAAATTGTATCTATTTTCTGTCACAATCGTACTGCTTCGGCGCGTTTTCCGTAGGGCAGTTTGTTGTTTTCTTGGACGTGCTGCTGGTTTTAAAAGTTAATATTTAGCAATTCTGTCGTCGGGGGTGACAATGGGTCAAATGGGGGTGAGAATGGGTCACTGTTTCAACTACTTAGAATACTTCTACAGATTTAATGTATCTGAGGGCAAGAAGACTAAAATATAAGAGACCTTTTTGAACGATTTTGCTCTACGACCTCCAGACTGCCGGTGAGAGCGATGACCCATTCTCACCCCCCAGACCCATTGTCACCCCTGATGGCGGTAAACGTAAATGTCTATGTAAATGCGTTCGAGTTTGATGGCATAAAATTAGTTTACATTTAATAGCTAAAGGCTCAAGGTCTGCAAAGATTTATAACTGTTGATTTTAAGCATTTTATTCATTTTTTGTAATTTTTCTTCCATCTAACAGTTAAATTTTTTTCAAGTAAAATCTTTTGTGTTTGTAACTTTCGCTTCTCTTACATAAATAATGGATATTTCTATCGAGTTTGGATAGAGGAAGATAAACATCGAGTTTTGAAACATATTGTATAGAAGGTTCTGTACCAAATTAATTTGATTACACTGGCGACCACTTCGTCAGAGCTACCGACTGAATAGTAACAAAGCAGTTTCGATTGAATTGTCAAATCATGTCCTAACTTTCAGCAAAACCCATATACTTATTTTTCTGCTAAAACACAGCAAATAGTTTATTGGAAATCAGCAAATAACCGTATTTTGTACGGAAGTCTGTTCTTTATCATGCTGAGCTGCAGAAATAAAAAACTGACTATGTATTTTTAATATTGCGAAAAATGTTTAGATACTCAAAATTACCTTCATCCTATAACTTCAATAGACCCTCAAGGTGCTCAACTTCAGTAGGTTCAAGTTCCCTATATTCTCTTAATTATTCAGATCTGTTATAGGTTTCTTTACATTCTATTTCCAATGGTTTGAATCTCCAGGCTTTACAGATGCATCATGGAATGGAGAACGATTTCCGGGGCGCCCGGCAATGTGAGGCAAGTAGGCTGAACCCGGAACTGTCCCGCATAATCCGGGATGTTTGGCTACTGTAACCTAATGCCTACATGCAGATAGCGTAATGGTGTTGCTAGAGTAGGAGCACGGATATTATTGTAAAGGTTCGACTCCCATCAGCGCACCATAGAATTTTTCTAATCGTTCCCACAAAAAGTGAGTGAGAGGTGAAGTGATTAAACGAAAAAGGTTTTCGTCTAGCAGTCATGATTTTCGTTTATTTTCCAAGGCCGAAAAAAGTGATGAATGAAAAATGCTCCAACCCCAACAAAAAAAAGCTAGCCTAATATTTCTAATAGACCTCAGTAAAAAATTAGAAAAAGTCGAGATTACTACTGCAATCAACAGCTGTTTGGAAAGTTTTACAGATTCAATAAATCTTCATGAGTTTGGTTGGAAATTTGCCTAGAGACTTTATTCAAGATGTTGATTGAAATGGAAGGGTGGCACTTTTAATCTGTAATACATTTCAAAATGGTGAACAGATCCAATCAATATGAAATCTGTTGATTGCAATTAAAAATCGACATTATTTTATTTTTACTGAGGTCTGTTGGAAATATTAAGCGATGAATATTTTTATTATTCTGGTAAAGGGGCATACTTTTGAAAATTAACAGGTACAAAACTGATTTGTTACTTATATACCTTTTGTAAAATTAAGCTGGATAATCTAGGCATTTAGGTGACAATATTTTACTTTGAAAATATTAAACAAAATTAATTTTCTTTTATTCGTATTATGTAGAAACCTGTGGAGAACTATGACATTCCTTATAACATACGTGAGCCATCACGTATGGACTGGGAAGTCAGAGGTCCCACTGTTCGGGATGGTTCCATAAAATTCTACACAGATGGCTCAAAAATAGGAACAAAAACGAGAGCAGGAATACCTGGGATATCGATCTCAGGGGCAATGGGAAACTATTCAACGGTATTCCAAGCGGAGATTTTTGTTATAATGAAATGTGTAGAGAAAAAATATAGATATGCAAATATTTGTATCTTCACAGATAGTCAAGCGACACTCAAAGCATTGAGTAGCTTTAAATGTACATCAAAACTTGTCTGGGACTGCATTCTTTCATTGCAAAAAGCGAGCCAAGAGAACTCCGTAAATCTGTACTGGGTTCCAGGACACTGTGGCATTGAAGGTAATGAAAAGGCAGACGAGGTTCAAATACACAGTTTATTGGCCCAGAACCTTTCTGCGGTATATCATAGTGTACTTTAAAAATGGAATTGAAATCCTGGGAAGCACAAAGGTTGATGACCAACAGGTTGGTTGCCGAAAAGTGTGCTCAATCAAAGAGATTTGTAATTCCCAATGTTAAAGTAACCGAAAAGCTCTTGGAGCTCAGCAAGAGAGCTCTTTGCACCTTCACTGGCCTAATAACCCGACACTTCCCGAGCAGATATCACTTAACATTTTTTGGCCAGATTCATAATGATGTCTGTCGTTTCTGTAACATGGAACGTGAAACCTCGGAACATCTGCTTCACAGTTGTGATGCATTGTACAAGGGTAGATCTAAATTTCTAAATAGTGGCTTTAGGCAACCAGGAGATATTTGGACTGCAAAATGCTGGGAAAGTGGGACTGGGAAAATACGCGTCTTAGGTTGTTTACTTGACAAATGGTGATCAACCTACAAGATGCGAATACATAAATAAGAGCAATCAGGGGTATACCACAAAAGTTCAATTCAAAGAACGCAGTGGTTCTACGCCTTAACAAAAAAAAAAACAAAAAAAAGGTACATCATGCAAAAAAAAAAAAAAATTCAATAAAAATTCCGCGGAAAAAAAATTAATTTCGTTTCGTTTCGTAAAATTTCGAATCAAATGGACCTCAATTTCGTTTCGTTTCGAAGTATCGGAAGTAAATCTGAATTTCGTTTCGTTTCGTTTTGAACCAACAATAGCATTTCTAATTTCGTTTCGTTTCGTTTCGTCTGGAAAAAATGTGTTATCGCATACCCTTACAAATGATAATATCTTTCCAGAGTGCTCTTTGATTAGGGATAATATCTTTGCACAAGCAAAGATGATATCCTGTGCTCAGATGATATTGCAATGCCTGCTTGATAGTTCCACCCGATATAAACATATTAGTCCACGGTATACAGAAAGCAAGGTAGGCACGTAAGAAAAATGAGTGACGTATAAATCGTGGAACAGTAAGCATGCTGTAACCGTGGAGCATCGTCTCGGTTCAGCTTGCTCGAAGATAGTAGAGCTACGTCACATGTTTACATTCAAACTGAATGTTTACATAGTGCTGAGACTTCCTTGTTTTTTGTATGCCGTGATATTAGTCATATGTAGTTTTTAAGATCAATAATCGGACCCTTTTTTATCACATTTTCGTAAATATATCTCCAGTGGTATTGATAAAAAAATAACCTATCACTGAACCCAAGTGAAAATGTCAACCCAGCTACTGTGAGTAACTAATAGCCAACATAGCGTATAGGGCTCTACACGGCCTAGCATTATTATTTTCTCACTAGGTACATAGGAATTAAAAAAAAACATCAAGGCCACTTACTGTCAAAATTGGCTTGTTCATTGGAATGTACTCAACTGTCGTAAAACGAGTTAGTACTATTCCATTTAATTCCATCACTTTATAATCTTCACAGATACGTATTTTGAACTCAACAGTAAGACTGTCTTCAGTATCTTGTATTTGACTCAACTGGTACGTCCGAACCTTAAAATTGAAATTTGTCAAAATCTCAAATTTGCAAAGCTATCAATAATGCTAGTTATTTTATTTAGGTTGAAAAAATATTAGGCTCATACATATTGAAATTCACAAGTGTACTCAAATTAAAACAACTCAAGGTACATCTTATTATCTCATTTCTTTCCATCATTCTGGCGCCTGTTGACCCTTCTTCATATGAGTACATATGCTTGATGAAACATAGGCATGTCCCATAAACAGCATACATCAGGCGGTTTATAAATTATCAAAAACCAGGAGCAATGAATCTTCTTTCGAGAAAGCAAAGCACAATCAGTACCATCGGTGCCGTTTATATTTAGCAAAGTACCTCATCAACTGCTCTAACTCGCGAAGTGGCAAATAAATACGTGATTTGTCGTCGTCATGCGAACCTTCGTTAATGTTTCTCCTCCGAAAGAACTAACTCATACCTATATGGGTGAAGATGGATAAACAAGGCGATTATCCCGTCGTCTGGTACCGACGACATCGCTCTCAGTGTGACATCGCCTCGAACCTACTGCAAACATTTTTCCTCGCAACATTAAGTTGTTACGCCCGGAGAGCTCGATTAGTGCCGTAAATAGCTGTAACGAATGAACTTCGACGAGTTTGAGAAACCCGCGAAAATGGCCCCAATTTTGAAAGTTTGTTGAGTTGAACGGTGCGCATAAATTTCGCATTTGGCACCCAAGCAGCGTATTGAAAGCAGTCGAGCGCTATTTCATTTCAAGTGATTTCCCGAAATATTTCAATCTTGAAGCACCAGAAAGAACAACACACCGGCTCGTGCAACTGATTCCCATGCGGGACACGGCGCGGCGGTTCCCTCCTTCGCCCTATATGAGCATTAATATTCATCTCTGGCAGTCCCATAAATAAGAACGTGAGATGTTTATGAGAAGGAGTGCATGCCGGCAAAACAAAACGAAACGAATTTGTTACACGGGGGTACCTACAAAGAGGTTCAACGATCAATAGGGGAATGAGGTCAAAAGTTTGCTTAGATTGTTTAGATTTGCTTCTTTTGACTCGTGGTTGAATATTATCAATTATGCGCTAAATTTCTTGAAAACATAATTTACATTGTCTTTTTTATATGCAGCAGACACTCACCTACAACAAATAATTCCAAGGCATAGGGCAAATATGTAAACAAATACATCGCAGTTGTAGGCCTTAGACATTCGATAGATCAGTGATGAACCTTGCTGGTGCAAAGCAGTTCATGCTGTTCAAAATCCCTCTTTCTCAAAACTTTGATTGGAAGTTTTCTCGACTACCTTGGATAAAGAGTATTTCTGAATCACGTGATATACGGATGCATGAAAGGCCTATGCATTCTCGCGATTCAAAAAATATTGAGGTACTTGAATAAACTGCGAAGCAAAAATCTTCAGTTGGTGAATACAATGACAGTAAAGATGAAGTGAATGAACTTCTGTTATTGTTTGTTAAAATTCAGATCAGGCGGTGAATAAATTCATTCCACTGTTAACTACTATGCCCTATAGAACGATGCTTGGAGAAATGTGCCGCGTGGCGCAATTCGCGAAATCGAAAATGCCAAGGAAGCAAAGACAGCTGTTACTCGTCGCAGTGACTTACCGCACTGTGAACGATTGGCATCTTATCGAGTGGCCAAGAACATATTCGCCGAATATGTATTGTATGCATTTCGCATCCCGCTGATTTTTACGATGAAAAGTTGCTGTGTTGCCTGGAATAATTAGTACGCTGTGTTGTTTGGAAAAGTTAATTTGTTTAAACAATCTTTGTTTTACTGGGCTTCAACTCGTCCTAATGTCATGAAAATAACTTGAAAATTGTTTCAACAATATTCTGGAACAACCTTGATGTTTTGTTTCGAGAAGCAAGCTCTCACCAGTTGTCTTGCTTACCATAAATTTGAAGCTAAATCAATACCAATAAAAATAGCTAACGCCATTTTTAAATCAGAAGAACTATAATTACAATAAATTGGATTTTTCTTGATCCAGAAATTCATTTTTTCTTTCATAGGAATAAATGTGTTTTAGCCACTGGGTCCTAAATGTTAGTCCAATGCTTCACTCTGCTGCAGAGACGCCATATCTTTACACCGCCACTTCAACTACTTGCTGCACCCAGCACTGAGTACAATGTTATGAATTTGCTTGACATTTTGCAAATACTGCATAGTTTTCGTTACGAAAAACAATATCTTCAATGCATGTCAGCAACAAATTATTTCTGAATAAAAACTACCTTAGTGGAAAAATCTTATGCGAGATTAGAGTTTTTTTATCCTGATTTCAGTTCTCTTGAAAGTAGAATTAATTGTTTCCATAAAGTTTAACACATTCGAGCAAATAACTATCAATTAAGCAAAAAATTGCAAGTATATATTGCTCCTAAATCTTAGTGAAAAGAACAGCTTATTGAACTCGGAATAGTGCTCATTGTTTTGAAGCATGGGTTCCCGAACCAAATGTAATAAAAACCCAATCCAAATTCAATCCAGAGCCAATCCAAATCCATTTCAAATCCAATCCAAATCCTATCCAAATCCAATCCAAATCCAATCCAACTTCAATTCAAATCTTATTCAATCCAATCCAAATACAATACAAATCCAATTCAAATTCAATACCATACAAAACCCAATTCAAATCCAATCCAAATCCAATCTAAACCAATCAAAACCAATACAAACCAATCCAAACCAATTAAACCAATCCAAACCAATTCAAACCAATCCAATCCAAACCAATCCAAACCAATCCAAACCAATCCAAACCAATCCAAACCAATCAAACCAACCAAACCAATCCAAACCAATCCAAACCAATCCAAACCAATCCAAACCAATCCAAACCAACCAAACCAATCCAAACCAATCCAAACCAATCCAAACCAATCCAAACCAACCAAACCAACCAAACCAATCCAAACCAATCCAAACCAATCCAAACCAATCCAAACCAATCCAAACCAATCCAAACCAAACCAAACCAATCCAAACCAATCCAAACCAATCCAAACCAATCCAAACCAACCAAACCAATCCAAACCAATCCAAACCAATCCAAACCAATCCAAACCAACCAAACCAATCCAAACCAATCCAAACCAATCCAAACCAATCCAAACCAATCCAAACCAATCCAAACCAATCCAAACCAATCCAAACCAATCCAAACCAATCCAACCAATCCAAACCAATCCAACCAATCCAAACCAATCCAAACCAATCCAAACCAACCAAACCAATCCAACCAACCAAACCAATCCAAACCAATCCAAACCAATCCAAACCAACCAAACCAATCCAAACCAATCCCAAACCAACCAAACCAATCCAAACCAATCCAAACCAACCAAACCAATCCAAACCAATCCAAACCAATCCAAACCAATCCAAACCAACCAAACCAATCCAAACCAATCCAAACCAACCAACCAACCAAACCAATCCGAACGCAATCCAAACCAATCCAAACCAATCCAAACCAATCCAAACCAATCCAAACCAATCCAAACCAATCCAAACCAATCCAAACCAATCCAAACCAATCCAAACCAACCAAACCAATCCAAACCAATCCAAACCAATCCAAACCAACCAAACCAATCCAAACCAATCCAAACATAATCCAAACCAATCCAAACCAATCCAAACCAATCCAAACCAATCCAAACCAATTTAAATCCAATCCAAACACAATTTAAACCAATCCAAACATAACCAAACCAATCCAAACCAACCAAACCAATCCAAACCAAACCAATCCAAACCAATCCAAATCCAATCCAAACCAATCCAAACCAATCCAAACCAATCCAAACCAATCCAAACCAATCCAAACCAATCCAAACCAATCCAAACCAACCAAACCAATCCAAACCAATCCAAACCAATCCAAACCATTTCAAACCAATCCAAACCAAACCAATCCAAACCAATCCAAACCAACCAACACCAATCCAAACCAATACAAATCTAATCCAAACCAATCCAAACCAAATCCAATCCAAATCCAATCCAAACCAATCCAAACCAATCCAATCCAAACCAATCCAAACCAAACCAAACACAATCCAAACCAAACCAATCCAAACCAACCAAATCCAATTCAATTCTAATCCACATCCAATCCATATCCAATCCAAACCAATCCAAACCAATCCAAACCAATCCAAATTAAACCAAACGCAATCCAAACCAATCCAAACCAATCCAAACCAATCCAAACCAATCCAAATCCAACCAATCCCAATCCAACCAATCCTAATCCAATCCAAACACAATCCAAACCAATCCAAATACAATTCAAACCAAACCAAACACAATCCAACCAATCCAACCAAACCAAATCCAATCCAACCAATCCAAACCAATCCAAACCAATCCAAATCGAATCCAAACCAATCCAAACCAATCCAAACCAATCCAAACCAATCCAAACCAACCAAACCAACCAAACCAATCCAAACCAATCCAAACCAATCCAAACCAATCCAAACCAATCCAAATCCAAGCCAAACCAATCCAAACCAATCCAAACCAATCCAAACCAATCCAAACCAATCCAAACCAACCAAACCAATCCAAACCAACCAAACCAATCCAAACCAATCCAAACCAATCCAAACCAACCAAACCAATCCAAACCAACCAAACCAACCAAACCAAACCAAACCAACCAAACCAACCAAATC
The DNA here is from genome assembly GCF_024139115.2 of Armigeres subalbatus. Lineage (NCBI taxonomy): Eukaryota > Metazoa > Arthropoda > Insecta > Diptera > Culicidae > Armigeres > Armigeres subalbatus. The sequence continues at coordinate 272,675,426 of NC_085141.1, forward strand.
CAACCAATCCAAACCAATCCAAACCAACCAAACCAATCCAAACCAATCCAAACCAAACCAATCCAAACCAATCCAAACCAACCAAACCAATCCAAACCAACACAAACCAATCCAAACCAATTAAAACCAACCAAACCAATTCAACCAATCCAATCCAAACCAATTCCAACCAATCCAAACCAACCAAACCAACCAAACCAATCCAAACCAACCAAACCAATCCAAACCAATCCAAACCAATCCAAACCAATCCAAACCAACCAACCAATCCAACCAATCCAACCAATCCAAACCAACCAAACCAATCCAAACCAATCCAAACCAATCCAAACCAACCAAACCAACCAAACCAATCCAAACCAATCCAAACCAATCCAAACCAATCCAAACCAATCCAAACCAACCAAATCCAATCCAAACCAATCCAAATCCAATCCAAACCAATCCAAACCAATCCAAACCAATCCAAACCAATCCAAACCAATCCAAACCAATCCAAACCAACCAAACCAATCCAAACCAATCCAAACCAACCAAACCAATCCAAACCAATCCAAACCAATCCAAACCAATCCAAACCAACCAAACCAATCCAAACCAATCCAAACCAATCCAAACCAATCCAAACCAACCAAACCAATCCAAACCAATCCAAACCAACCAAACCAAACCAATCCAAACCAACCAAACCAACCAAACCAATCCAAACCAACCAAACCAACCAAACCAATCCAAACCAATCCAAACCAACCAAACCAATCCAACCAATCCAAACCAATCCAAACCAATCCAAACCAATCCAAACCAATCCAAACCAACCAAACCAATCCAAATCCAACCAAACCAATTCAAACCAATCCAAATCCAATCCAAACCAATCCAAACCAATTTCAAACCAATCCAAACCAACCAACCAATCCAAACCAATCCAAACCAATCCAAACCAATCCAAACCAATCCAAACAATCCAAATCTAATCCAAACCAATCCAAACCAAACCAATCCAAACCAATCCAAACCAATCCAAACCAATCCAAATCCAAACCAATCCAAACCAATCCAAACCAATCCAAATCCAATCCAAACCAATCCAAACCAAACCAATCAAACCAAACCAAACCAATCCAAACCAATCCAAACTAATCCCACATCCAAACCACATCCAATCCAAACCAACACAAACCAATCCAAACCAATCCAAACCAAACCAATCCAACCAAACCAAACCAACCAAACCAATCCAAACCAATCCACATCCAATCCACATCCAATCCAAACCAATCCAAACCAATCCAAACCAATCCCAATCCAATCCAAACACAATCCAAACCAATCCAAACACAACCAACCAATCCAAACACAATCCAAACCAATCCAAACCAATCCAAACCAATCCAAACCAATCCAACCAATCCAAACCAATCCAAACCAATCCAACCAATCCAAACCAATCCAAACCAACCAAACCAATCCAAATCCAATCCAAACCAACCAAACCAATCCAAACCAATCCAAACCAATCCAAACCAATCCAAACCAATCCAAACCAATCCAAACCAATCCAAACCAATCCAAACCAATCCAAACCAATCCAAACCAACCAAATCCAATCCAAACCAACCAAACCAATCCAAACCAATCCAAACCAATCCAAACCAACCAAACCAACCAAACCAATCCAAACCAATCCAAACCAATCCAAACCAATCCAAACCAATCCAAACCAATCCAAACCAATCCAAACCAATCCAAACCAATCCAAACCAATCCAAACCAACCAAACCAATCCAAACCAACCAAACCAATCCAAACCAACCAATCCAAACCAATCCAAACCAATCCAAACCAATCCAAACCAATCCAAACCAAACCAACCAATCCAAACCAACCAAACCAATCCAAACCAATCCAAACCAATCCAAACCAATCCAAACCAATCCAACCAATCCAAACCAATCCAACCAATCCAAACCAATCCAAACCAATCCAAACCAATCCAAACCAATCCAAACCAACCAAACCAATCCCAAACCAATCCAAACCAATCCAAATCCAATCCAAACCAATCCAAACCAATCCAAACCAATCCAAACCAATCCAAACCAACCAAACCAATCCAAACCAATCCAAACCAATCCAAATCCAATCCAAACCAATCCAAACCAATCCAAACCAACCAAACCAATCCAAACCAATCCAAACCAACCAAACCAATCCAAACCAACCAAACCAATCCAAACCAATCCAAACCAACCAAACCAACCAAACCAATCCAAACCAATCCAAACCAATCCAAACCAATCCAACCAATCCAAACCAATCCAAACCAATCCAAACCAATCCAAACCAATCCAAACCAATCCAACCAATCCAAACCAATCCAAACCAATCCAAACCAACCCAAACCAATCCAAACCAATCAAACCAACCAAACCAATCCAAACCAATCCAAACCAATCCAAACCAATCCAAACCAATCCAAACCAATCCAAACCAATCCAAACCAATCCAAACCAACCAAACCAATCCAAACCAATCCAAACCAATCCAAACCAATCCAAACCAATCCAAACCAATCCAAACCAATCCAAACCAACCAAACCAATCCAAACCAATCCAAACCAATCCAAACCAATCCAAACCAACCAAACCAACCAAACCAACCAAACCAACCAAACCAATCCAAATCCAACCAATCCAAACCAACCAAACCAACCAAATCCAATCCAAACCAAACCAATCCAAACCAATCCAAACCAATCCAAACCAATCCAAACCAACCAAACCAATCCAAACCAATCCAAACCAATCCAAACCAATCCAAACCAACCCAAACCAATCCAAACCAATCCAAACCAATCCAAACCAATCCAAATCCAATCCAAACCAATCCAAACCAATCCAAACCAACCAAACCAACCAAACCAATCCAAACCAATCCAAACCAACCAAACCAATCCAAACCAATCCAAACCAACCAAACCAATCCAAACCAATCCAACCAACCAAACCAATCCAAACCAACCAAACCAATCCAAACCAATCCAAACCAATCCAAATCCAATCCAAACCAATCCAAACCAACCAAACCAATCCAAACCAACCAAACCAATCCAAATCAATCCAAACCAATTCAAATCAAATCTAAATCCAATCCAAACCAATCAAATCCAATCAAAATCCAATCCCAATCCAATCCAAATCAAATCCAAATCCAATCCAAATCCAATCCCAATCCAATCCCAAATCCAATCCAAATCCAATCCAAATCCAATCCAAATCCAATCCAAATCCAATCCAAATCCAATCCAAATCCAATCCAAATCCAATCCGAATCTAGTCCACATCCAATTTAAATCCATTTCAAATAGAATAAAAAAAGCTGATATTTTGACAAATACAATGAAGGGGTATGAAACATTTTATAATTAGGATTTGGTTAATTTTTATCCCCTTTGCATAAATGCATTTAATACCTAATGGCATATTCAAAAAGTTTGGGAGCCTATGTTTAAAAGAAATTGTTTGTAAAATTTCTGTAAATTTCTTGTACAAAAATTTATTTGAAGTGAAACCGACTTAGCTTCAAAGGACTGTTTCAATTGAGTAAAAATTAAATGCATCCATGTACGAATCTCATAACTCAAAGTACCTGCCGTAGCGGCATGGGGCCAGCTTTTTTACGTTCGGGTGAGCAAATCATCACGGAATTGTTGTGTGCGACCTACAGGATCCGGAGTACGACCAAAAGAAAGTTACTTTCCTCAAGACACACGTTTTTGATACGTTACGTTACGCAGGACTCACGCTGGAGAACGACGAGCAAGGCGGTTCGAATTCTTCCAAGCCACCACGCTTGAAGTCGTTTCACGATCGGAGAAGCACAACCACACGATGCTTACCTACAGAGCGCAAATTGCTGGGCTTGCGTGGCGGAGTGTTTAAAATGCCTCACGGTGGCATTCCCGACAGCCACGTCGCGACATTCTCCATAAATTGTTCGGTTGGGTGCAGTGCAGTGTCTTTTGACGAGAGGATCGTGTGGGTGCCGTTTTTGATTGAAGGAATAACTGGCTGAGAATGAAATTGTGCATATGTCAACTATCTAAAATATTATCGGTGCTGTTTCATCAGACAAAGGTCAGCTTATGCAAATATTCATAGTTCTAGCCCAAATCATTTATCGATCCTCTTTTACTTAAATTACTCAATTTTAAAACGCTTGCTTAGTAGCGCCTCGAATTCCTCAAAGCTCGTACACATAATGGCAAAACATTTTTGCGGACGGTTATTTTCTCTTTGAACTTAAAAGCAACGCAAACGCGCCAGATTGTGACAGTAATTTCAAATTCAGGAAAACCAAAATGTCGGAAAATGCTATTCTAAGCTGTTGTTAACATGTTTGTGTTTTACGAGGATTAAGCCGTCAAATCGCAGATCCACCGATTATGTGTCCTGCTTGATGAACCCGCGTCTGTCTTCAGGTAATAAACTGCATTCCATCATTCCCAGCTGTTCTCATTTTAATGATGATGTACCGCGACTACTTACAACCCGCCAAGGTGTGAGGCATCACGAGCACAGGAATTCTTTCGAAAGTGTATACACAGATTTTATGCCCTCTTGCATCAGCATATCCCGACTTCAAACAAAAACAAACACAGGCGATGACAAGGCGGCACTGCCGAGTTAGTTAAACACACCAACCAGTCTGCCAACCATTGCCGTCATCATCGTTAGCGTCCTTCCCGACGACGATAGCAGGCGTGTCTATCTCCCGCGGGATCAAGACAAAGGAGGCGGATGGCACTAGATGGCGCCAGTCGTGTGGAAGGATGTGAGAGTGCTTAAAACTCTTCCGTTAATCACCTTGGAGGTACATCAGGGCTGTAGGATGAAATCAATTTACATCGGAAATTCATTTCGTCCTGTTTACGTCAGAAATTTAAGGACAATTTTAAGTCTAATGAAACAGGAGCTCCATAAAATAGAACGATGACAATAACCATTCAGAAAAAAACGGGAATCCATCCCTGGCATTCCCATTTTTTCGGGAAGGCGAAAGTAGAATCGTTGCGTCGTCGTAAGATCCAGCAGGTACCCACTCTCTGGTAACGACGCGGTAGTGAAACGCATAAAGGCAACCTGCAAAGCAGCCGTGTAATCCTCTTATTAAATTGATAATTAAAATTCCGGTATCGTACGGGCAATGACGACAAAGCAGGGGGTACGCAAATGAAAACCGTTGACGGCAACGACGATGTTGGGCGTCGATTTCGTTTTGTGTGGAAAAGTAAAGAGCTCCTTCTTCAAGATATGTCGTGCTCTTAATCAAGTAGAGCGTTTTGCTGAGGGATATCTGACGAAACGATGAAATACTTTGTTTAGCCAGGGTGAATGAATTTGTTAACAAACATATAGGGATCGTGATCTTTGAGGATCAGTTTGGAAACACAATGCAAGCTAGAGCACTACTTGACAGTGCACAATGGTCCCAGAGTCGAATCTAGCAAGACAAAAATGTTTGCGTCAAAACTATTAGTTTTAGATATATAGTCACAGAGAACAGACGTTGAAGCTGAACTCGCTATGTTGTGATAACTTTTTACTGTTCATTTTGAATAACTTTGGAATGTCGACGTTATCCCGTGCATAATCAGCGCTAGCGTCATCAAAAAATGCCACTGTGCGCTAGTGTCGTTATGCATGCAAGAGCATACCAGCGCCATCGTGTTGTGAAAATGAGATTTTGAGTTGCAATGTCGACGTCGGTGGCGTTGAGGTTCGGTGTGTTTGTTTACACATGTTTTGCAAGAAATTTTGTTCGAGCCTCCATGTCTGTTCTCTGTGATATAGTGTCTTTGGGAAAAAAAATTCATATTTTTTGACGATTTTTTTCCATGTAGTGAAATTAGGGTGGTACCTATATTTCAGAAGTTCATAATATCAACTTTTTAATTTTTTGGTAAAGACTTGTGCAATGTTCCACAAAGTTGTAGAGCAACTAATTTTGAGCAACTTTGCCGAAGAAACCATTTTTCTATCACTTATGGTTCACAAGTTATGAGCTTTTCCAATAAATACGTTAGGGCGGTCCCTAAAAATCGGAATTCATCACATATTTTTTTATACATTCATTTCTCGCATAAACTTTGTTCCGAGCACTTTTAGGACTTTTGAAGACGCACATTTTCGTCAGAGAACCATGGATCTATCTCTCATAACAATAAAGTTATTCGAGTTTTTGTATGATAAACATGTTTTTCTTCATATGCGTATATTTCAAAATGGATCAAACCGATTTTCAATCTCTTGGTTCTATTCGAAAGCTCGCACTTTTCTGCGTTTGAAAAAAATATGTTTTTAATCGAAAAACGGCTATAACTTGATAAATAAACGAGATAGGTCCATGGGTCTTCAACAAAAAGACGTGCCTTTAGAAGTTCTAAATGTGGTCCATACAAAATATCCCTCAAAAATCAATACATAAAAATATATTTAAAAAAACGGTTTTCGTAAGGAAATAAACGTTAGTTAGATCAAAGTAGGCTGGTCGACAGAGCGTATGATTTTTTTTTTTGACGTTATTGTGCCTTGCAACAAAAAATACAACTTTCGTGATAATTTTCTAAAGCTCTCATAGATGTGAAAAATTTCTTCGCAGTACAAATAGCACGTGCTATCCAAGCATTCACCGCTAGGATGCACCACGTGGCGGCCAAATGTGAAGATTTGATTTTAACGTAATAGTAATAAAAACATTTCAGTAGCTGACCACTGGTCATCTTCGCTTTCTCCCACTGGCGATACCGAAAAAAATCTAATCAAAACAAGATAGGCTTGTAACAAAGGCTATACTTCAAAAGTGACGTACTTTTAACGCTACATATCCAACAGAAAACCAAGCTACTACCATTAATATGCATAGTAGCCTGGTTTTCTGTTTGATGTTTAGCATGGCACACAATAGACATGGCAGTCTCAACGCGTATGTAAACATTCAGTATGAATGAACCGGTGAACCGAGAAAATGCGCTCTCTAGTTCAGCCTACTTTTATCGATCTAACGTTTATTTCCTTACGAAAACCGTTTTTTTAAATATATTTTTATGTATTGATTTTTGAGGGATACTTTATATGGACCACATATAGAACTTCTAAAGACACATTTTTTTGTTGAAGACCCATGTACCTATCTTGTTTACTTATCAAGTTATAGCTGTTTTTCGATTGAAAACATATTTTTTTCAAAATGAAATAAAACGCTTTGAACAAAAAACGCTCTCTCAATTTTCCCACCATAAACGCAGAAAAGTGTGAGCTTTCGAATAGAACCAATAGATTGAAAATCGGTTTGCTCCATTTTGAAATATACGCATATGAAAAAAACATGTTTTTCATACAAAAACTCGAATAACTTTTTTGTCATAAGAGATAGATCCATGATTCTTTAACAAAAATGTGCGTCTTCAAAAGTCCTAAAAGTTCTCGGAACAAAGTTTGTGCGAGAAATGAATGTATAAAAAGTTATGTGAAGAATACCGATTTTTAGGGACCGCCCTAACGTATTTATTAAAAAGCTCATAACTTGTGAACCATAAGTGATAGAAAAATGGTTTCTTCGGCAAAGTTGCTCAAAATTAATTGCTCTACAACTTTGTGGAACATTGCACAAGTCTCTACCGAAAAATTAAAAAGTTGATATTATGAACTTCTGAAATATAGGTACCACCCTAATTTCACTACATGGAAAAAAATCGTCAAAAAATATGGACCATTGTGCAGTGGCTTTTAGCTCTGCTTCATAGCAGAACGAGCATCACAGTGCCTAAAGTTCAAGCGATTTCGTGAGGCACTTTCTATTAGTGGTATCGGCCAAGCCGCTAAGAAGTGTAAGCAATCAATCTTTGTTCGGGTTCGTTCTCGTCTTTCGTCGATTTTGGTAAAGGATATATTTTGGACCACCCTTACGGGGGCTCTTATTTAGGAACACCAAGAGGAATTTGCACTCAGTGGTCCAAAATATGAGCCGTCGAACTGGTGGTCGAAAATACTTCCCTTACCCTACTGGGGAGGAGAACATCTACGTTCATCCTCAAGTTACACTGAATCTTTCCAATCGGAGGATTAATTCCACCAAATTACAGCTTCCGGTAGATATCGCTCTCTTGGTATGGCCTGTTGGTACAGTGATCACCACGTCACTTTCCAAGCCGGACGTTAGGCAGAATAACAATGGATTCAACAATGTTTGTTCTATCATATGGCCCTCTGCTAATCTTCAGTTTCTATTCATTTCACACTTTCCGCTCGCTTGCGGTGTCAATCGAATCTTCATTACTTTCATCTACTCCCTTTCGCTTTGAGTAGCATAATTATCACCGAAAAAAGCCAATAAATTAATTCCGATAAAGTCACGTGGTGATCAAAACTATCCTAATTATAGATATCGCATTCGCTGATCCGATGTTTACGGAGCCTGATTGCGTGGATGTGATCATCGGAGCAAGTCTGTTCTACGACCTGCTTCACAAAGATGAAATCAAATTAGGAATTAGGACATGACGGGCCTATTGTACGAAACCCATCATTCGGTTGAATTGTATGCGGTAACCTTCCTGCTGAGATAGACGTGTGCATACCGCACGTTGTCCATATGTGTACGGATAAGCTTGACAATCTACTTACATTGTGCTATCACTGGAAGAATACGCCAATGAGAAGCTGCTCGATCGCACAACAGTGAGTGATGCAAGTCCCATGGGTTACATGGAGGAGGTACATAATTGGAGATGAAGAAGATACTGCTCGTGCACAGTACTTTATCCCACATCATTGCGTCATCAAATCCGATAGTAAGACTACGAAACCTAGGGTGGTGTTTGACGTGTGCTACGTCGACTGGAGTCTTCCTCAACAACGCCTTGATGGTGGGACCGACGGTTCAGGACGACATAATTTCGATCGTCCTTCGCTTCCGAATCCATCAGATTACCATTGCAGCGGATGCCGAAAAAATGTACCGCATGGTACTGCAGCAGTGGGCGGACCGAAAGTTGCACAAAATATTCTGGCGCGACGATCGGAATGAAAGTTGAATACCGTTACATACGGAACAACTTCAGCGCCACACCTAGCGACGAAATACCTGAAGCGGCTCGTAGAACTGGATGGACACCATTATTCCGAAGCAGAAATAATTCTGAGCATGGACTTGAATGTGAACGATATGATGACAGGCGTAGACAGCGAAGAAGAAGGTGTACAACTGTGCAACGATATATGCAGCAATTGCTAGAAGGTGAAGGATCCAACTTGCGAAAGTGGAGCAACAACTGTCCAGCCGTTCAGGAGAAAATACCAGCAGAGCGTCGTTCGAGCTTGACGACTCAAGTGCTACCATTAAAACCCTTGGGCTGATTTGGGAGCCTAGGATCGAAGTTTTTCGCTTCAATGTGCCGAAGTGGAACTTATCCGCTTCCGCTAAAACAGCTGTACGGTCCCCAACACAAAATGAGCGAGAACAAAGCGAGAATCGAGAAACTTCTCTGTGGAGGATGCCTATCCGATTATGTTTTTTCGCACATGTATTCATGTTTGCTAAATTTATTATCATAGATTGGTATGATTTGGAACAGTTTTTGCCTTTATTTATCGTTGTTCGTTAGCTATTGCTAGCGTATTCTGCAAACCCTGCGCTGTATTGAAACTTTTGAATTAGTCAAAACGAGAATGTTTCTCCCAAGAAATCGTCGAATTTGAAAGAAAAGGGGAAGCTTTCTCAATGTCTCGATCTCGAATCAGGACATTACAACCACGCCTAACAACAGGCATACTTCGAGACGACGACCGGCTGGAAAATGCCCTAATCTTTATGAATCGGAATTCCATACTGTTGGACAAAAACGATTTCCTGACATTCATGATCAGGGTTTGAAGAAATCGTTCTCTATAGATAACGAACAACGATAAAAGAAGGGCAAAAACTGTTTCGAATCATAACAAGCCACGATAACAAATTTATCAAACTTGTATACAAGTGCGAAAAAACAGAATCGGATGGGCAGCCCCCACAGAGAAGTGATATGTAATACTCGTCTTGTTCTCCCTTACTTTGTGTTGGGGGCTTAACAGCTGCTTGCGTTTGGAGCTTTCTAACCCTTTATATGGCAGTGGCAACTATATTGCCACCAACAAATGGAGAAGCCATTTGACCGAATGTCACTAGGCCGAAACCTATCTGGCCGAATGCCATTTGGCCGAAAGGGTTGTTTGGCCTAATGGGTCATTAAGCCGAAAGGGTCATTTGGCCGAAAGGGTCATTTGACCGAAAGGGTCATTTGGCCGAAAGAGTCATTTGGACGAAAGGGTCGTTTGGCCGAAATGGTCGTTTGGCCGATTGGGTCATTTGGCCGAATGGGTCATTTAGCCGAAAGAGTCATTCGGCCGAAAGGGTCATATGGCCGAAAGGGTCGTTTGACCGAAAGGGTCGTTTGCCCAAAAGGGTCGTTTGGCCGAAAGGGTCGTTTGGCCAAAAGGGTCGTTTGGCCGAAAGGGTCGTTTGGCCGAAAGGATCATTTAACCGAACGGGTCATTAGGCTGAAAGGGTCATTCAGCCGAAAGGGTCATTTGGCCGAAAGGATCATTTAACCGAAAGGGAAATTTGACCGAACGGGTCATTAGGCCGAAAGGGTCATTTAGCCGAAAGGGTCATTCGTCCGAACGGGTCATTTGGCCGAAAGCGTCATTTGATCGAATAGATCATTTGCCGAATAGTTCATTTGAAAAGTGATAAATATGGAATGAGAAGAGAGACGTCTCACTCTTCATTTTTATCTTCTCACTGTTAAAAATGAGAAGCGCGAAATGAGTAGTGAGACGTCTCACTACCCACTTCGCACTTTTCACAGTGAGAAGTGAGAAATGGGGAGTGAGAAGTGAGACTTCTCTCTTCTCACTCCTCATTTATCACTTCTCGCTGTCAAAAGTGAGAAGTGAGTAGTGAGACGTCTCACTTCTCACTTCGCGCTCCTTTTTTCACAGAGAGAAGTGAGAAATGAGAATTGAGAATTGAGACAAGAGAAAAACGAAGAGTGAGAAATCAGACATCTCACTTCTCACTCCTCATTTACCCTAGCAGCACAATTCAGATTGATTTAGTTGCAGCAACTGATATGCAACCTAATTCGGTCGCATATGAGTTACTCGCTGTAAAAAGTGAGAAGCGCAAAGCGAGTTGTGAGACGTCTCACTTCTCACTTCGCACTCCTCTTTTTTTACAGTGAGAAGTGAGAAGAGAGGATTGAGAAGTGAGACGTCTCACTTCTTACTTCTCATTTATCAATTCTCGCTGTAAAAAGTTAGAAGCGTGAAGTGAGTGGTGAGACGTTTCTCTACCCACTTCGCATTACTCACTTTTCACAATAAGAAGTGATAAATGTGGAGGGAGAAGTGACACGTCTCACTTCTCACTGTGAAAAGTTAGTAGTGCGAAGTGGGTATTGAGACATCTCATTTCTCACTTCCCACTGTGAAAAGTGAGTAGTGCGAAGAAGGTAGTTACACGTCTCACTATTCATTTCGCGCTTCTCACTTTTTACAGTGAGAAGAAAAAAATGAAGAGTGAGAAGTGAGACGTCTCTCTGCTCATTCATAACTTCTCACTTTTTGAAAGAACTATTCGGCCAATAACCTATTCGGCCACATGACACTTTAGGCCTAATGGCCCTTTCGGCCACATGACCCTCTCGGCCAAATGACCCTTTCGGTATAATGAACCTTTCGGCCCCAAATGACTCATTCACCCAAACGACCCATTCGGCCAAACGACTCTTTCGCCCAAAGGACTCTTTCGGGTAAATGATCCTTTTGGCCTAATGACCCTTTCGGCCAAACGACCCTTTCGTCCAAATGACCCATTCGACCAAATGACTTTCCGCCTAATTACCCTTTCGGCCAAACGACACATTCGGCCAAATGATTTTCGGCTCAATGGTCTGTTCGGCCAAATGGTGTACTCGGCCAAAACAACTTTCGGTCTAATGGCGTTCAGCTAAATCGCTTTCGGCCCAATGGGTTCCGGCCAAATGACCCTTCCTCCAACAAATTATATGTTTTTCTATTTATTAACAGAGCTCTGCTTATTATTTCCCATGTAGTGGCTTTATTTACCACCTACTCAAGCAACCAGAAGTTCGGATAAAAAGGGCTGTTTTGGCTTAATCAGCTCTCATTTTAAGTATTTTTTTTTGTATGGGAGCGTAAAAGTGAACTTTAAAGTTCCGTTAAGGATGCTTGGAACTTGATGTGAACCATAGTGAACCAATTAGTTCGGTTAAGAGTAAATTTAAGTAAAATCTGAACTTCTGGTTGCTTGGGTAGTAACACCCCAGATGAATGTGATCCATAAAAAAACTAAGTACAGAGTGCTACACGTCGGTTCGGTAGTCCAAAACGCGATCCTCCACGCGTCGAACGATCTGGTATCGTTGTGCTTTGTGGGGTCGAGAAGTAAATCAATTGATACGCGTTTGATCGTGTTCCTGCTTGGTGTGTAGTAAGGGTATGCGATAACACACTTCTATATTGATTCGAAACGAAATTTAAAATGTCTATGTTGATTCGAAGCGATACCATATCAAGTTCAATTTAATTCGAAATTGTTCGAAACGAAATGAATTTTAAATATTTTCCACGGATTGGTTCTACATAATGTACGCAATTCTGATTTCATTTTGACGTAGGACTACGTCTGTCTTTTCTATATTGGGGAACACTTTGCGATTGCCAAAATCGGAGACCGTTTCGAAAATATGATAGTCTTTGAACTTTATTATTAATATTATTATTATTATTATTATTATCGTCTTTATTTAAGAGGTTTTCAGCTCTTGGCTGGCTCACCTCTGCTCTTTGAACTTTAATTTTTCTGCCGTTTCTCGACGGATTTCTTTTTTTTTTTGACCATGCGATCAAGGATGAGACAACGCTTCTTTATATTGATCTCAAAATACTGATTTTTAACTATTTATTATCGATAATTAATAAAAAGTTTAGAAATAGCTGAACTAACTAATCACGTACATACATCGCAAGCACAGACATCAAAATCAAGCAACTTCCTCAGTTCAAATAAGATTACACGCAGCGCGGACGTGGCGGAGCGGAAACAGCAGCACAAAGACGCTGGTAACATTGTTCACTTCCACTTCCACTTTCCCACCGACGCTATAGAGAACGATGAACGTATGCCTCAACTGCGGGCGGAAACCGTACGTTGCAAATAAATATATGTGTGTTTGGTATCGCGCCACTTTTCTTTCCGCTCCTTTCACCTTTATTTTGGATGGTGTCTTCTAGGATTGTGAAATCCTGCACTGAAAGTCAGTCGAGTGGCTTTAGCGGCGATGCGGCCGATGAGTCGTGTTAAAGTCCCTTTTCCACGGTTGGAGACTCAAAGTCCATATAACTGGGAGCTACTACTCGGCTTCTTGATTGACAACGAACTGGTCATCCTGGAACAGGTTCCCGTGGGGCCTGAAGTGGCCACAAACTCATTTTGAAGGAACCCTGGCAATATGGGTATCAAAATTCATGAAATTGTTTCGGAAGCATGATCTTTTGGGTTATTAGGGCATAGGATGGTTTGACAACGGACCGGTTATTCTCACACAGGTTTCCGTGGGGCCCCTCATTTAGAAGAAACTCTGGCTATCTTCTTTTTCCGTTATTTATTGTCGAAAAGTAAGTAAAGTAAATATTGTCGAAAAGACTTTAAAAATTCTTGACAGGTACTCAGAAATGATTTATAATAAACCACAGGCGCTGTAAGTTATTTCATGAAAATTATTGTTGTTTGCTGAATAATTTACAAAAATAAAAAGAAAGACCAAAATTTTCAAAAAAATTTGGTGGTGACAAAATGGGTCAAAAGCGTGACAAAAACGGGACGTGATAAAATCGGGTCGAAAATGTGATAAAATAAATGAGGGACAAAATCGGGTCAACACTGTGTCACTTTTCACTTCTCTCTACTCATTTCCTTCATTTCACTTTTCACTATTCTCTTTCCACTTTTTATTTTCCACTTCTCACTGCTCACTTCTCATTATTCACTCCTCACTTGTCATTCGACCTAATAACCATTCGGCCTACTGTCCGTTCGGCCTAACGGCCATTCGGCCTAATGACCCAGCATCAGTCCCATCTTCTTGGAAAAACATGTTTCTGAAACAATTCCATGAATTTTGATGGAAGGGTGTCTTCTAAATGAGGCCCTTCGGGAACTTGTTCCAGGATGACTGTTCCGGTTGATATCCATCCTATGGTCTCAACTACATGGAAAACATGTTTCCGGAACAATTCCAAGAATTTTGATACCCATATTGCCAGGGTTTTTTCAGAATGAATTTGTAGCCACTATAGGGCCCACGGGAACCTATTTCGGGATGTCCGTTCCGAGTCCGAATGATCAGGTGGTCCTGTGAAGTTATAATCCTCGAATTTTCTACGAAATTGGTAACTCAGGATACAAGAAACCATAATTTAAATTCTATAAGATTATTATTATTAATATCTTTATTAATGAGGTTTTTGGCCCTGGACCGGTTCGCCTCGTACAATTCTATAAGATCAATTTCCCCATTTTTGAGACATGGTCTAGCAAATCCTAAACTCCGGTAGCCAGGTAATCCGAATCGGAACCTATATGGATCGGATAGAGGACGAATTTCTTAATCCATAGCTAATGGAATCGTCTAAAACGGTTGAAAACTGACGAAGATATGGTCATACCAAAACGTGGGTACCCGGGTACCTTATCGGTACGTTACGGGGTAAAAATATTCAGAAGCCCCTCCCTAAGCCCTCGTTACTGGATTTTCGTTTTGATACCACCCAAACCTGAATTTTGCCGAGTTTGAAGATGTCACGGAGTTTCAATTTCCTGCGATGTTTAGAACCCTAAAAAAATCACTTGAAAACGAAAAAGGTATCCGGGTACCCTGTCGAGAACAAAAGGATTAATAGAGAGACACAAATTATGATGACAAACTAACTTTTTTGCGACCAATAGAGTTATAGTAAAAGAAGAAGCAGGTTGTGCTAAATCGCCACGTTCCCGTTTATATACTATTGGCAATAAGGCAATACACCAGCATTAATAGCGCTTTCAAAGGAATTAATCATGGAGCGTGTGCTTCCAAATCTGATCATTTTTATATCTGATTACATTAACATTCTAAGCCTGACTTCTTAAATATTGATTCGGATAGCTTTCGTTAAAAATCGGATATCCCGATTTTTCGACGATTCAGAATTGTAACCCCATTCTGAATCGTCAAATACAATATTTGGGATATATATGTAGTAGGTGTTTATTAACAAATCTGTTCAGTGTGTGTTTTCTCTTGCATCGGACAGCAGAACGATCGCGCGATCCGCCGAAATATTGTGTTCTGCATTGCGCGGCCGGCAATAAAGCTAATCATTTCAGTGTGTGTTTTCTCTTGTGATTTGAGCAAGTATGTACAGTGCGTGGTGGTATGTGTTTTGGTTGTCGCGAAATAGTTCTGTGTTGATTTTACGATTGATCATATTTCGAATAGCAAGCAAAACTGTCGCGTGATCCGAAATATTTTGTTTTGATCTGTACGGTTCGCGTTTTTATTTGTATTTCATATAATCCTCTCCCTTAGATCGCATCACTTACCAAAGTAAATCCAGATAAAATATCCTATGCAACTAACACAATACCACATCCCGTGACAATCGTGGAGATGCAGAGGTGTTCTCGGTCTCTAGTAGCAACGAGAGTCGAACTAACAATCCTACCTTTCCTATATCACCGTAAGGACGAGGCCGGTGCCGTTATTGACTTTAAATACGTGAACTTCTGGAACGTGTACATTGAGAATGGATAGCATATCCCATGCTCCATTCACATGGTTCTCTGTGCAATTTCACAAGTTCCAGTCAATCACGGAGTAGCAACTACGAATTGTACGGTCATAATGCTCATGCTCAAATCTGTATAATAAAAAAAAATAAAACGGCTTTACGAATGTGTTCAGCCGCGCAGCCGAAATTTTTGATAATAAGAAGTATGGTATAGGGGGGTCCCATAGCGTAGTTGGCTACACGTTCGCCTTATAAGCGAATGGTCATGGGCTCGATTCCCAGCCCCTCCACAAAACAAAAACCTCCACAAAAACCAAATTTGAACATTTGAGTCTTGCACACTGATAATGCTTGAACAATCCCAGTCAGTTGATTCTTTGTGCAATTTCACTGATTCTGGTCAACCACGGGTTAACAACTTTAGATATGTGTAATCAGTCAAAGCTAGGCTATGCTAAGCTAGTGGCTGTGGATTGAATTTCAATCTTGCCCTACATGAAAATTGTTTTTCATTAATTTTGCTTTGTGCAGAAGCAAAAAACAATGTTAGCTCCAATACTTTGTATCTGATTATTATTTTTTGACTTTATTGTCGAGATCGACTCATTTCGTTTTTGATAATTATTGATATGAGAACATGTTTTGAATTTATGAACCAGTAAGGAGTGAATCTGAACGATTTTGATTCAAAAATTATTATGCAATGCAGTTTAATTTACTGATTGTTCTCTTTAAAATTCCTGATTTTCTTGTTGCATTAAGTATACTTTTGGAATATTATAAGGAAATGTTACAACACCTGGTATCCAGCCGTTTAAAAAACTCAAAGGTGCATCCCAATCGGGTTGTACGCAAAGGTGACGTTAAACTACGTGGCAGCACTGGTAGTTTTTGTGATTGTCTGTTGAGATTGAGTGAGCATTAAAGTAAAAGTCGTTCGATAATTGTATCTCGATTCGAAGCATTGATAAATGCTACTTTGAACTTATTTTCCTTATTCTAATAGATTACTAAGTTGAAAAGTAGGCCAAGTTCCAGTTGGAATGTAGTGCTATGGTAGAAGAAGCTTGCGATGCACTTACTAGTTTGACTGATTCACCAAAACCGATTGCTAGACTGTTAGCAAATGTACAGTAGTAAATAATCATACATAAATATTGTAACACACTGGAGTCAGCTTTTACGCGGAGGATATGGGCCGCGTAAATTAAAACAACGTAAAAAACCGCATAAATTCCAAAATATGTCTAAATGAATCATGATAATCCCGAAATTTTAGTGAAAAAAAATTGCATTAAAAGCGATTCGTGTAAAAATAAAACGCGTAAAAAACGACTTCGGTGTACATCGGAAATGAAGCGTTGACTCTTCCTTGATCGGATGGTCCAAGAAAATTTAAAATCCATAGAGAAACGGCTGAGATATTAACGATCAAAGTCTATCATATTTTCGTGACGTTTTTCGATTTTTTGCAATCGTAAATAAAGTGTACCCCAATATAGAAAAGACAGACGTAGTTCTACGTCAAAAAATCGATGTGAACTTGTTATCAAATGAAATGCAACAAAATGGACGCCTGTAAAATATTCAAATGCTGGTTTTCCAATCCATGCTAACAACGTCGACAACTTCAAATCGAATGAAAACATCATAAAGCTCATGCTAGCGTACGAATATTCAAATTAGCCACCGTGGCACCAATTTAACCTGTAACAACTCTCCCAAGACCACGGACATCCAGTGGATTCGAAAAGTTTCCTTCGGCGGTAGCCATGGAACACAACCGGCGACATTCAACACTTCTCCCGAATGAGAAATCCGCAACTTTCCAGAGGCAGAAAGCCGCAAAACTCTTCGTGCCATGGAAAATGCAAATCTAACTTTTAATCCTAGTTTCTTCACCCGCATGTATACGTCGCGTCGCGCGTCGTCTCTGATTGCGAGCCATTTGCCATCAACGCTGACTTGGGGCTGCCCCTATCGGAGCACAAACTAATTCCACTTGTGTACGCAACCAACCAAACAAACAGCCGCTGGGAAAATCCGAGCGCCTACAAAGTCTACTCCGGTTTCGAAGTGATGCCGTCAGCGTCGCAAAGTCCTTTCGGAAAGTCGCCTAGCTAATGATAAAACTAATTTTACACCATGTAATCTGTCAGACGGAGCTTATCTCTCCCAACCTAGCTCCCGGTGGGGTGTATAGGTGGGTGGTCCACCCCATCTCGGCTTGGCTAACGAAGGGTGGCATCAGCAGGCAACACAAAGTCACTAGAAACAGCGGTTTTCCCTTTCGTGTGGATCAACATCGGAGCGGTTTGAAATTTGGCTCATCAACCGAACTTGTGTCACCCAACACAAGACATCGCCGCGCACTATTCGCGCGGAGGTTTGGATGGAAAAGTGCGGTTCGTTGATAAGCAACTGTGTCGTTCCCGGTGCGACCGCGCCGCGCAGCAGCTCGAAAAGCAACTTCAAATGAATATTTTGCGGCAACCCCCTCGTATAGAATGACATGACAATTTCACGCGCGTTTAGGTAAAACGCTGCCGCAGATAAGCTTCATCGTTGATGTCGTCGTTGCCGTGGGTGATTCTGCAGCTAATCGGAACACGTGTTTCGTAATGTGGTGATAGTTGATGACGGTTCAGATCAAACGTGGAATAGTTTGATGCGATTTGATCTAGTTGCAAAAGTGGATAGGGTCCGGGTTAAACACAGTTATTTTAGTTCGCAGAATTTCCACATTGTGTAAAGTGAGATTTCCATTCTATGAAAGTTAATAAATTAACGCAGATGTAAAAAAAAGATAACTCCCGGTGTTATTTGACAGTGGTTAATCCTGCAAAACAAAGGAACTCCTCACCATTGTTCGATTTAAATCATGGGAGAGCATCAGATAAGTTCTCGAAAACCAGTAATCTTCAAACTCATTAATGAGCTCCCCATTTCCATGTTTTCTTTCTGGTTTTATGAGTATCATGAATGCATTATTACGACGTTTTCATAACACAACTGAAGCTAGGATAGCACCTCGGTAGCTCTTTTATTATGTTGTTCAACATGACGATGCTCAGCAGAAATATTTAACCGCGAAGTCCCGGTACAACAGATACTTCATAATTCAGAGCGCGGAAGTTTTTCTCCCCCACTTCGGAGGAGACAGCACCGTGGATGATGACTCTGCGACGGCGAAAAATGACTTTTTATTACCATCACCGCCGGAGCGACGAACATAAACAGGCGAGCTGAACCGAGCGACGACCGTCGAAAGAAAATGGTACCGAACGGAGCTGTCATATGCTTCTAATGTTGTTTTCCTTCGCTTTAATTACTCATATATTAAATTGATAAGAGTGGAAATAATTCATTTTTATGGGCTCCCGAATATGGCAGTGGAAGCCATGCGGCACCAAAAGAAACCGACTGCTCTCGAAAGTGACAAAAAGATGGAACAGGCACGAATGGAATAACGGCGGCAATGACAATGAGATTGGTGGGAAGCTAAAGCACGTGGTGGAATTCATTTTCCGTTGAAAAGAAATATCGCGTGGAAGCAGGAAGCAGTAGGTTTTTGAAATTAGGAGGTCGTATTTTTGATACGCACGGGCTTTATGCGAGGCGCGGTTATCATTCTCGGGTTTGAAAATGATGAGTTTTTAACATACAACTTATACGTCTTGACAAGTAATTAAACCAAATCGAAGGAACATTCACCAACAACGGATTCTGTTATAAACATATGATATTAAATTTTAGTTCATTTTTATGTAATCAGCATAAACATGCGAATCGTTTTATTTTCAGTTGTTACTTTATGGTTTATGAGAATTGGCGAAATTGTACACAGAATGGGAAATTTCTCCAGCTTCGTAATATTTATAGCTCAGATAAAGGTTGACTCATTTAGAAACTAGTTCTTAGGATAATGTTTTTCTATCCTACTGTAAAAAAAATACCAAGCACGTCCAAACCCAAAATGGTTCTTGTGAAGAAAATACACCTAATACAGATTCAAAAGATTCACATTCTTTGGCGCTCTGAAACATGCATGTTTTTCACTGTCCTAAGCACTTTTTGCTCCGCAAAACTATTCACAAGGCCACATGGAGATCATCGACGGCAAATTTTTCTCGTACATCACAAACGTCCGCACTTACCGCAGTGCGAATATTGAATCAGACCACTACCTGGATGCGGTATGCATGCGCTTAAAACTTTTGACGGTGTGCAACACGCGTCGAATCCGAACGTCGCGGCTTAATATTGAGTGGGTACAAGACGGTACACTAGCCCAAGACTACACGCAGCAGCTGGAAGCAGGATTCCAGAGTGCACATTGCGCATCGCGAACCACATCAAAGTTTGTCGCACGATCACAGCTAGTTCGTGTAAGTGAGATGAGACTTTTGCGGTCTCTCTATAATTCTCTCCATCGCATCTCTCTCAAATGAATCCAAGACACGTGGATTCTTTTTCGCAAATTTCATATCAATTTGTCCATTTCGAAACATGTGCTGTGCATATGCACAGCCTGACAGCCAAGATATTTAACAAAAAACATAGAAACATGTTATTGCATCGAAACTTACTTTACATGAAAGGTTAGTTCATAATCTTTCTTCTTTTTACTCTCTCATGATTAATTTCTTTGAAAAAACCTAATCATTATATAACTAAGTTCATGTATGGAATACTGTAAAAATCCATAAGGACGCAAATTTGGTTACCTGTTCATCATCTTGCATTGAATTAGTAACTCGAATCGTGTGAAAATCGCCCTATCGCAAAAAAAATTGGGAGGTTTCCCATTTTTCATTTCAGGTCATAAAATCACACATCAAAGTTTCGATGTTTTAACAGATTGTGCCTAATGTGCTACATTTTTACTTTTGTTATATTACAGATCATGTCTCGGAATTTATAAAAAATCAAAATCCGATATCAGCTACAAAAAATCGATACGATCAAATATCGAACATAAGAAAATCGATACAAAATATCGATTATTCGAAGCGAAAGTATCGATTCCCGATATATCGTATCGGTATCGCCCATTCCTAGTTGCGTTGTAACGGAGTATTTCGTAGATTGCATACTGACAGCTGTCATGTATATTCTTTAACTTTCTTACCCCAACTGCTTATGAATTTCCATTTGGGATTTAATGGCAATCCAATTGAGGGTCCGAAAAGTATTAGCCTTGCCCTGGCTAATAAGCCAAGGTTTTAGCCTTGCCCTGGCCAATAAGCCAAGGTTTAAGCGCCTCTACTCGCTCTCTGAAACGAAAAAGAGCAACAATAAATTAAAACCCCTTCCCCCCTTATGCTTTTTGTTCAAATTAGTATATCATTTTGATCGATTGAAAAGAATTTTGAAAGGTTTACTGACGAAAATTTAATTTTACTTGGATATTTAAGAAAGTAATTCATATGGAACAATTTAGAGAGAAGCCCAATTGAAATTCGGAAGATATTCTAATAATGTCTTGCAATCAGGAAAGAGTTCTCAAGGAAACTCATAGGAAAGAAAAAACGAGAAAATGCGGAAGGATTTCTCGTTATAATCCTAAAGAATGTGATTTGGAAAAGCAGAAACACTTCTTATAGAAATTCGCGTGGAGTTTCGATAAAGTTTACTAGGAACTTCGGTGCAACTCCTGTGTAAATGCAGGAAAATAAGGGGAAAAACATTGAAATTTGCAAGGGATTTGATATTTGAATTTGGAGGAACTTTCAGTTGAAATTTGAAATAATATCTCGTGAGAGTCTGTTAGAACTACTCATTAATATGTTAGAAATTAGTTAGAAATTAGAAAAAAAAATCCATAGAAATGTAAATGAACTTCGGAAGAATCTTCCGAACGAAATCAATTGAATCGCCCGTGCAAATTTAAAGAAATTTTACCTAGAAATTTGGAAAAAAAATCGCATACAAACTGAAAAAAAATTACCGAAATTCTGAAAATAATAACGTAAGGTTTGTTTATAAAAATTTCAAAGAATATCGGAATGATAATGGCGTAAGCCCACCCATCGTGGGAAGATAACATATCCGAGGGGCAGGGTTTCCACATTTCCATTCTTGGAAGAAAAACTGCAAGAAATTAAAAAAATACAGAACGGCATGACAGACTGACTTTATTGATGAAATTTTCAAAAAAAAATCCCAGCTACCGTACACTATTTCAAAACTTTTTACTAACACAATCTAGGTATGTGTTGTTCAAATGGTCGGGGTTCTGCCAAATCACACCAAGCGCCAACAAAAAATTACCTATTTTTCTGCCCCAGTTTTCGTTTAGCGCATCTAATTGCTCGCATATCTTATCCGATATCCCTTAACCCTATTACTGCGGATATCCTACAACAAATGTACGAATGAATTGACAAAAAATGATTTCCGATTTCCTTGTGCGAACAAGATACCACAAGTCAGTCAAAAAGCCGCTTGGTTCGGTATGGCAGAACCTCGACCAAATAGAACTGGGTCAATGTGGTAGCCTGGTGAAATAAATTAGCTCTCCATCTATGTTTGAATTGATGCGATTCGTTACAATAAATAACATCATTTTTAATTCTCTTTTGCAGGTACGTTGGATCAACAAAAACTTTATCTTGAATTTGTCGGAACAGAGACGGTAAGAGATTTATATTTTGATGGTAGTGAGCTCTATTACACTCGATATTGAACAGACTATCTGATAAGAAAGGATTTGTAGCAAAGGGGCTGTGCACAAACCACTATTGCGAGTTTCCGGTTAGCGGGTAGAGCGGAACTACCAAAGCGGACTAAAATGCACAAAACTGGAGGGCCAAAGCACCAACCAAAACAAAACGCCACAAATCTAAATTTTCATACATGTATTTAGGGCATCCGCCCTCATCATTTGCCTTTCCTAGCCTCCTACTTCTAGGCCTAACTCCTCTACTCTTTCTCTATTCACATCTTCTTACACGCTAACATTTTTGTTTTCGTACTCACGAACTGCGGGGCGTCCCCCTAGTCTCGCCTCACCCATCTCCTCGCACAACTCCATAATCTGCGACGATTCGCCATCAATCGCTCCTGCTTGATGTCTCGTCTCCAGACCTCCGTTTGCGGTTATGACGGACGGCTTTCCTGGCGGCACTAGCGGTGGAAATACCGGCCAATTCTCTCCTTGATGGCGACGACGGGATCACTGGGACAACTGCGCCTCCGACCTCTTCGTGCTGGCAAACTTCCTTCTATGCGCGACTCCTCTGCTGGAGATCCCTCTGGCCGTCCAGTCGACCGTATACTGGATGGGATCCCTCCGAGGCAGTAGATGCTGACGAGGCCGCACGCCATTCACCAATTCCACGCGACAGTCACCGGATCAACACAAGCACAAATCGTCCATCAGCATGCGCAGCTCAGCTCTCATAGAAACACCTTACAGAAGCAACTTGTATGAATTGATTGCACACTCATTTTTGCAGTACAACTTACCCAGCGAACGGGGTGTTTTGGTTCTGACGGAATTGTAACCGTGGTTTTGTTCTGACCTTCGGGTGATCTGCAAATCGCATGGGGTTAGGCTTATGTCGCGCAACGATAAAAATAGGATTACCTTTTGCCCTTCGATTGGCGGCCCGTTGACTGAAGTCAACTTGCGTTCGGTGCCGTGCTTTCTTGGACCGTCTACCTTCCTGCGTGATTCTGGAACTTTTTCCTGACCTGCGATGGAAGTGAGGTTATGCCTGCATCGTGGCGTGCGATCAAACAACTCCTACCTTTGGTGCGTTTGTTGCCGGCGTCTCGAAACCGGATTTACCTCACGGTGAACGATTTCGGGTGAATTTCGGTTCCCGAATTAAACCACCGGTGAAAATCACTCACAAACCGCGCACTGTGATTCCCGCGAAGGGATTTTATAACTTTTCGCCTCGTTGTGGCGGCGACGATCTTCTCGCACGGAGGTACCGAAAAAAGTGAAGACTCATTTCCTCTTCGATCTGGCTTGCAGTGTTGCCGTTCGTGGTGTGCGTGTGTCAGTGGCTCCTGTCAAACTACTGCAGTGGCGCGCCGCTTTGCGCAGCATATTTGATGCAGGGCTGGATTTTCGATTCGCATTCAAACCGACTGTTGGTGCGTTATGCAGGTGTGCGGGATGGTGCTTGCGTTTTGTTATATTGTCGATTGCAAGTATTAATGATTTTTAATCACATAATAATATTCTTCAAAGCTTACAAACAATACTAAACGTAACACCACGTTGTCCAAATATTCACATTTTCAAACCCCCCTTCTCCCTCGTAGACTTTACCAACAGCTCCCTCCTCCTCCTTGAAGTCTACACATTCAGTTCAACTCTGCGTTTTACTTTTTTTCATTATTTTGCCGAGATCCGCACAGTCGAGCGTTCGGTTCGTGATATTCTGCTGACATCTCAGCTGAAAAAGTGATTTGTTTACTACGGCATTCAAAGATGCCGTCGTAATCAAATTTCAGCAAATGAACTTAAACCGAGATTTGCGCAGCCGAGATCGGTGAAAAAATTTAAGTGTGTAGGCTCCCGGCTAGGAATGTAAAACAAGATTATAACTTAGTTATTTAAAACAACCTGTAATGTAAATGAGTTATGATATTTTTTTCGATTATTTTTCCTTACAAATATAGTTACGTAATAATTGAGAAATATCTCCCGTGGAGTTCAAGAATAATTTTTCATGCAAGTTTCGAACAGTTTACTGTCGATATTTTCAAGAATTTCCAAATTATTTCCGGTGGAGATTCTGAAGAATTCCCAGTGGAAATTTTGGTGAATTTGTCGTGAAATTTTAAGCTAATTCCCCATATAAACCACAAAGGCTTTTCTTTGAAAATAGCAAAGATTTTTTTTATGGAAACCCGAAGTATTTTTGGTGGAAAATTCAATTAATTTCCCGTGGAAATTTTAAACAATTTTCATTGGAAGTAAGGTACCCCGGGGCAAGTGAAAATACGGGGTAAGTGGGTACTATAGCTGCAGATGAATCGATGAACGTTTTTAATGGTAACAATGTTCTACGAAGCTGAAGCAGAACTATAAACGAGTTCACCCGACACAATAATATTTAGAATCAAAACCATTTGAGGCACCATACTAATGCTATTGCTTGATCATTACTTTGAACTACCGGGAAAATCTATTACTTTTATTTTAATTCAATGGATTTCCAACTAAATAGTTGTTTCTAAATTTATCATTGATGTGGAAAGTGAATATTTTGAGCAATTAAATAATTGTGTGACATCGAAAACGATTTTAATCTTTTATTTAAAGCCAAAATCTGCTATTTTAATTTGCCCTTGAGTTTTAATATACATGGGGCAAGTGGGACCAAGATGAATACACCACTAGGTGCTCCCATCTGTCAAATTCACGATTCAGCCATCTTGGATTTTAGTATGGGAGAGCCAGCCGGTTTGTTTTCGTTTTGCACTGAAAATGAATTTTTCACCCCCGCCTTCTTCTCTTCCACAAACTTGACAGATTGGAGCACCTAGTACTGTATTTATCTTGAGTGGGACATATTTGAACAACAATTTAGATAAAGCTATTTTAATTGTTTTTAGATGGTTGTCAAATGAAACAAAAATACCGTCATTCATATATCATGTGGATTTGAATCAGATGCAGTTTGATTTCGTTGTTAAAAAATTTTGTACAGTTAATTACCAAATGTGTATTTTACATTCTGAAAATTATCTCTCGCATGAAGAAGAGCAATGGCCATAACTATGAGATATTCTTCCATTTACAGTGCAAATAATCTATTTATTCTACAATAGGCCAACAGGATTTGTTTTGTGTTTTGTTATTTTCAAACTTCGCATCAGATTTTCAGATTAATAAAGTACTTAACACATAAATTGGCTATTTTGTTCTGTTACAAATTAAAAACACTGCGCATCGCATGAGTGAAAACGTTTCTTCTGAAGTACTGATTTCTGTAATAATTTGTGTTCTAAAAAGAGAAATATTTATTCATACGAAAAGTGAATTATGGTTTGTTTATCCTTGCCACCCAAAACATTTGGTACAAAAGTGAGCTAATGGAAAACAAGACAACATTATAATCCCTTTCTTGTTGCACAAAAATAAAGTCTGACATGCAACCAATCTCCATCCATGATGACTAATACTCAGAAATAATATGAACGAACAGTATATTTACATTTTTCAATTTAGTTTCGTTCGAGAGTAGAAAACAGAATAGGTCCCACTTGCCCCGTTTAAAGGGGTAAGTGGGTCCTAAAGGTACCACTACCAATATTTTTGTAATTGAATAAATAGCTTTCAACACCTCCACACTTCAACAATGGAAGCATATAATGATGTATCCGTGGTTAATGTTCTGGAATCACCTGTTTTCTAAGTATGCGTTAACAATTTTGCTGAACTAGCTTTTTTTTAGGTCCCACTTGCCCACCTCACATATATATTTTTGTTTCAAAATCAACAAACCGAAAATATAAAGTGACCGAAACCCCACCAATTTTCTTTCGAAGTTTCCAAGAATTTCCAATGAAAATTCCGAGAAAAACAATCTCTACGGATGTTTCGAACAGTTATCTGGGATATCCGAAGAATATCTCGCGGAAATTCCGAAAATTATTAAGAAATATTTTCCGCGAGCTTCTCCGAATATTTTTTCGAATATTTCAAGTTTCTCGGGGATATTTCGGAAAAATTTACCTCCGTACTGACCAAAGAAGGAATTTTGAAATGTATTTTGATACTGTTCTGGTCTGGTGGGACCACGATATACAGACCCCATTCCATTTTGACATTCGGTTTTGACAACATTCGATTTATTTTCTTATTTTTGATATATGAGCCACGCAAATCTCATAGTCTATGTAAAAAACAGAAAAAGAAATTTGTAAAAAATCGCGTGAAGTTTTTATTTCCAAGAAAAATGCTCAAATTTCAAAATTCTCGAAAAAAATCGATTATTTAGACCCGGCAACCAACAAAAAAAATTTGAAAAAAAAAACTCAAAAGTACAGCCCAATCGGGTTGTACACAAAGGTGACATTGAACTACGTAGCTGTATGTAATGTACTGCCGAGAATCGTATATCTGTCCCATCTTTGCTGGGTTTCATATTCATATGGGACAAATATGCGATTCACGGCAGTGTACAGGTTTTAGACTTTTTTTGAGAGACCAAAGCCAGCCCTTTTCAAGCCTTGGGTGCATCTGTTTTCGTTTTTTATCCTGTACAAACCCTGGTGATGTAAATAAACTAACATTTGAAAAGGATGATAAAGATAAAATTTTCAAATAATCGAATTCCGAGGATGAACAACACTCTCAAGCGATCACATATCCAAATTATTAATTGATAAAAACTCGCTACAGAGTAAAATCGTTCGATAATTGTATCTCGATTCGAAGCATTGGTATTTTCTTACAGAACACCAAAACACAATGCTAAACACCCGATTGAACTTCATTGTTGACATTAAATTGGTATTATTCAGGTTTACATTAAAACGATTATTTTGTGTTTATTATCAATCGATTGCAAGCTTTGAAAAGTTATCGCCGATGAAAATTCGCCTACTTTACACACCTGAAAAGTTATCAAATGATAACTCCTGGCTGATAGTGTACCGCTGCAAACTGGAACAGAGACTAAGCACCTGCCACTTAGTCAGTCTAAGCCCCCGGTGGCTCATTACAGAAAAGCCCATCGTGAAACCTGGGCTGTCAACGGCTTTTGATGGTCATCTTATGCACACTTAAAATTCTAAGCCATGATTGTAATCGACTGATTTGTTTAATCAAGCCCTGAAGAAGGTGTAAATCCAACACTGAAACGTCGTCGATGATTAAATAAACATTATTCAGCTTCCGTCCAAAGATTGGATGCCGAAAAAAAAACCCATTCCGTTAAAATTCTAGGTTTACCGATTGGCAAGAATCCAACAGTTTAGATATTGGTAATAATTTCGATGAATTTCGGTAAAATATTTACCGAGATTTCGGTAGACTTTACCGAGTAATCGATAATCGTTACCGAGATCTCGGCAAAAAATCAACTTTTCCGAATTTCGGCAAAATATTGACGTAATTTCGGTAAAGGAATCTCCGAATTTCAATAAAAAATATTATCGAGATCTCGGCTGATTTTTGCCGAGGTCTAAAAAATAATTTAAGTGTGTGGAAGAGTCAGAGTAGACGCGACAAAGAAGTTTGGCAG